>NW_007035512.1:0-665 GCF_000164805.1 Carlito syrichta | reverse complement strand
TCTAAAAAAAATGTGTGTGTGTGTGTGTGTGTGTGTGTGTGTGTGTGTGTGTGTGTGTGTGTGTATATATATTCCATTGAGTGGAAATTTGGAAAGAGTGGAGGGTTAAAATTGATAAGGATGGGGTGTTTGCAGGAAATGCTGACTGTTAATATAGGACTTCTTTTTATTTGAGTATAAAATGTAAGCAATATACCAAAGAATCCAAAAGCATATGCGGAGAGACCAAAAAATAAAAATAAAACCACTGGAAATTATTTATTTTAAAAATTGTGTATTTATTCTTACATGTTTAAACTTCAGTCACCCTCAAAGTACTCTCTATTTCATGCAATACACATATCAAGATGCTTTCTCCACTACTCACAACAGTTTTTAAATTGTCAGTTTTAATGTCTTTTAGTGCTTCTGTTATTTTTTGTTTCACCTCTTCCACATCAGCAAAACTTTTCCCTTTGAGGACTTTTATCATCCAGGGAAATTAAAAAAGTCACGTGGGGCAAGATCAGGTAAATAGGGAGAGTGGGCCATGGAGGTCATGCCAGTTTAGGTCAAAAACAGCTGAACACTCAGCGTGGTGTGGGCATGAGTGTCATCATGATGAAAGAACCAGTCATTTGTTTGCCACAACTTGAGACATTTCTTTCATAAATCGTGATGCCACC
>NW_007035511.1:0-751 GCF_000164805.1 Carlito syrichta | reverse complement strand
AGGCTCCGCCAACTCCCTCCCAGCTCAAGGTGGGCTTGTGATTATTCCAGTTCACACCTAGGGACATGGAAGGTCAGACCCCAGAGCCTGTGGGAAGCAGAACAGGCATCAGAGGACACATGGCCTAGGACCCTGCCACACATTGGGAGGAGGACCTGGGACTGCCTAGTACCTGGGCCTGATTTGCACCCATGGGTTGTATCCACCCTGAGAAATTGACTGGCGGGCAGTGCTGTGTGGAAACAGCCCTGGGCCATGGTCATCCTGGGATGCACAGAACCATGTTCCACCCCCTGTGTTCACTGTGTGCTTTTTGGGGGCAAGGGTCTGCAGTTCTCTGAGCCTTGGTTCCATCTGCCCAGGGGTGGCATGCCTGTTGAAACTGGCTATCGTAGGCTGGCTTCAAGCCTGGTGCTGAGTGTGCAGTGAGCTTGTGTCCAGTGTCCATCACCATGACCTTTCTCCTCCCTCTGCTTGCCCTGTGTGTACTTGGGCTCTCGTTGGCTGCCCAGTGAAGAGAGGAGAGTCCTTCTGGCCGTCTTAGTCATCTGGTGTTGGTGAAGGGTAAGGACGAGGGCATTGGGGATCAGGGAGCATCCCTAAAATGGCCAGATGGTGAGGGCCACGCAGAGAAGCAGACCCAGCACTGTGCCTCCTGTCTGGGAAGCCTGAGGCTTGCCTCTCTGCCTGTGTGACCCCTTCCTTGCAGAGTGGTCTTCACCATGATATTGGGGACACTCCTGTCCCCGAA
>NW_007035510.1:0-784 GCF_000164805.1 Carlito syrichta | reverse complement strand
CCCAGGAGTTGGGGCCTTGGGAGCAGTGGGGTAGCCACAGGCAGACCCCCCATGTCTTAACCTGAAACCCAAGGCACCAGGGTAGCAATTGTGCACGACCCCACGGGGCTCGGCCACTGGAAACTGCCTGACACTCGCTAAACTGTCGCAAAGAGGGATGGAAGAGGGGCTGGAAATGGAATCTGCCTTGGGGTTAGGTGGGTGGGACTGGGAACAGGAAAAGGCTGCTCTCAGGGACTTTCCAGAGTTGGAGACGAGGTACCCCCCAATCTGTGTCAAGGTCCTAGAGGAGCCTGAGGTGTGGGGCAGGTGTTCTGAAGTGTGCACGTGGGGTGGCATGAATAAGATGTAAACTTGACTCCTAGCAGAGAAATCAAGCCTGCCTTCAGAGTTGGTAATTAGTAATGACTATTGTGGGCATCGTTGTCACTAATTATAGATGTCTTGGTGTCTGTCCTCAGGCTTGGAAAATGGGACTTTCCCTGATTCTGTGGGACTTCAGGCCCCCAGAGAGGGAAGCAGAAGGTGGAGATCTGTGGGCAGGCCTGGGCAGTGGTGGTCACTCCTCCACACTACTCCTGGGGGTCTCAGGAGAGAGTTGAGGACCCTCCAGTGGACTCTGGGTTGTCTAGGTCTGGGGAATTGGAAGGGCTGGGTCAGGAAGGGTTCACAGCAGGAGTGGAGAGAGGCAACAGAAGCAGGGCAGGACTCCTTGCCCGTGCTGGAGGTTGGGGACCAACTGGCCCAGGGTGGCCCGGGAGCCAGGGCAGGCCTGGGGGTCCCA
>NW_007035509.1:0-3504 GCF_000164805.1 Carlito syrichta | reverse complement strand
GTTAAAGGGGGTATGAAAATGCGTAGTGTTGTTGTGAGAATTAAATGAGATACTGTCTAGGAAATGCTTAGGCACATGACTGGCAATGGGACCCCAACACACGTGCTAGCTGCTGTTGTTATTTCTACATACCTGCAATGTGACAGCCACTACTCTATCGATTGTAATGAGAGGCCTGGGAAAGTGAGTGCCCTGCCTCCACAAGTGAGGGACCACACTGGGATCCTAATCCAGATCCTGCAGACCCCAAGACCTGGGGTGTCCTGAGAGCTCAGTTTTGCTTATTCTCCAGGCAAAATCCAAGGACCAGTAAAAAACCCAGGCACCTCTTTCCTCACATGCCGTGGGTCCTGTGTGGAGCCCGTGCCTCCTGGAGGCTGCCTTCCCACCCCTCCCACCTTACCTGAATCATTCCTCCCCCGTCTCCAGTGTTCCCAGCCAGAAACGACTCAGGCAGCTCCAGCATCTTCCCAAGCCAGTCCATCATCATGGTCTCCAGCTCTGTGTATGCCAGGCTCGTGGCCTGTCACAGGCAAGGAAGGGATTGGCCAAGGGCCAGACATTGTAAAATATTATTCCTGGGTCCATTCAGGACCTGTTGAATTTGCAGTCTGGGGATTGGCATTGTCACATGTTATCTTCGTGGCTTGGATGCACACTGGGTGTGTTAGGCAGAATAATGCACCACACCCCCAAAGATTCCAGGGCTTGATCCCTAAAACCTGTGATCACTTACTGTACAAGGAGAAAGTGTCTTTGCTGATGCACTTAAGATCTTAGGAAGGGGTAGTGGGAGAAGTTTGTCTCAGATTATCTGGGTAGGGACCAATCCAATCACATAGAGTTTAACTTCCACTAAACCCAGATTTACAATTGCCCAGTCTCAGCTGTGATTCAAATGCTGAAATCAGTTTCACCCGTGTTTGACCCAGACTCACTCAAGAAGTAGGGTTGGGAGGAACACACAGACCACCATGATAAGCCTTACTCCACTGTGACTTGCTGTGCGAGGACTGCAGACTTGCTTGTGTAACCATTGGTTTAGTAACAGAAAGATCTAGAAATCCCACTGGTGGACTGTCCTCCTTAGGCACAAGTGAAGGGAATGAGCACTGGGCCGATTTGAAGAAGCGGGCTCTAGTGGCCCTCATCCTTTGGGTGTCCTTGGAGCCACCATTGATTTTGTCTTTTAAACTCCAGCATTATGACTTTGCTCATGGGCCCTCCCCTCTTTTAACACACAGGAGGTGGCAGGCTGGCCTTGGGACCCATCAAAGACAGATTGAGCCCCCGACTTCATATAGGTCTCCATACAAAAGGCCCAGTGTGGGATTCAGAGATGCTCTGGTGCTGAGATGTGATCACCAGTATTGTGATGCCTGTAAGAGTAGGTGAAGGAGCTCTTCCTCCCTCCTGGTCTGCCCCTTCCCTCCAGGCCTTCCCCATCCCGGCTAAGCCCACCTCAATCAGAAACCTGCACTTCCTGTTGGGAGCCACAGGTATCAGCCTGAGAGGAAGCAAGGCACCCCCTCCAAGGCCCAAGATGGATCAGACTGGCCTAGAATGATGAGATACAATTGGAGACTGATGGCAAGTCACCCTGTGGGAACAGAATGAATCCACACCATCAGTGCTCAATGAAATCCAATACGATATCTAATGAGAGATAATGCCCTTTAGGAGAAAGACCAGCCCAGGCTGCACTGCCCATGCTCACGCCATCTTTGCCCGGTGGAGAGGGAGGCCCCCAGTGCCTGGCAGAGGAGCAGCACAGATGCTGTGCCAGGGGCCACAGATGGCTTCTTCAACCTTGCCGATAGGGCCCGTGATGCCCTGTCACCCAGCAACCCCTGACACCCCAGCCTAAAGGAGAGCAAGAGCAGGCAGGTGACGCAGGGCAGCTCAGCACCTGAGGCTTGAGGCTGTGTTTTGAAACCACCATCTCCTTGATGCATCTCACGTGACATGGGCCAACACGGGTAAGCCCACCTGGCTCCACAGCACTGACAAGGTCAACACTCTGGATCTGGAAGACCAAGGGCTGACTCTGGCTTTTGAAGAATTCACCGCAGTGTGGGGAGCCCTGGAATCCCTGACCATCAGTGGGTGGCTATACTTCTGAGCTGTCTGCATTTGGGAGGAAGGGATCTTGCCAGCAGGGCTGTTCCTGGAGCAGAGAACACAGGCAAAGCCAGCCCTGCCTGCCATTCTTCTGAGCAGGGATCTTTCTAAGCACTGCACCCCAGATAGGGTGGGACTGGTGTCGTGGAGGCAGGAGCCAGACCCATTTCTGAAGACCCCTACTCTGTGGTGCTCAGCATATCTGATGGGCTAGGTAGGGCCTCACCGGGACAGCAGCTCTGGCTGAGAACAGATGGAATGAGACAGGGCAGTTGCATCCTCAAGCTTTGAAGTGTATAGAAATCCTCTGGTCTGCTTGGGGAAATGCAGATTCCCAGACTCAAGCTATGGAAATACTGGGACCTTGCACTGTGATCGCAATTCACCCCAAGTGCTTCTAACACACCACTGTGCAGAACTGGCTCTGAGCTGTGAGGCCTTTCTCTGTTCTGCGTCTCCATTCTCTCTGAGGCCCCTTCTCTGGACTGCGCCCCCTTCTCCCTGCAGCCATGCCCCTGCTGCCCACAGGTGGCACAGCCATCCGTGTGGGCCCTATGAGTGCAGGTGCCACATCCCCATGCAGGAATCCCACCACTGCAGGGACCCCCACCGCCCCAGGATCACCAAACCCTCACCCAGGAGAAGCTGATCCAGCCGATGGCTCCACACAGCATGTCTGCAAGCATGGCTGGGTACGAGCTGGCCATGAGGAAGTGGGCAAAGACATAGGGACTGCACCAGTGGGTCACCTGTTCAGGAGGATGGGACAGTTACCCAGGTGCGAGGGTGCATGGCCCATGAGAACTGAGGACTCAGGACTCAGAAGCACCCAGAGTGAGCTTGGTTTATTGCAGTTCCCCAAGTGTCGGTCACCTGGGACCTCCCTCCTGTTAAATGTAGTATTTGCATGTCATTGCACTGTCTCCATTTAAATGGACTCCCTTCTTTAATATTGGAATATATTTGCGGTTCGGGGAATAGTAATATTTCTAAAATTGAGTGGAAAATCATCATTGTGAGCTGTAGCAAAGGCAGTCTCTAAAAACCACTCCGTGATTTTTGTTGTTGACGGGTGCTGTCGTCAGTGAAGGTACTGCCCCTGAGGCCGACCTCTGTGCTCAAAGCAGTTTTCCTAAAAATGCTATGAAGAATAAAGTCTAAATAGAAAGAGGGAAAGGAAGAGAGAAAGAAAGAAGAAGAAGAGGAAGAAGAAGAAGGAAGAGGAGGAGGAGAAGAGAGAAAGAGAAAGAAAGTCAACCAAGAATCTGATTTGTGAGGCATTTTCAGGGCATTTTCAGTTAAGCCCAAACATGCTTCTAGTCTTCCCGCTGTCCCTCGCTCTCCCAGGTGAACCATTCCCTCCAGCCAGGCTCTCCAGCGTTC
>NW_007035508.1:0-730 GCF_000164805.1 Carlito syrichta | reverse complement strand
TTTCTTTCTTTCTTTCTTTCTTTCTTTCTTTCTTTCTTTCTTTCTTTCTCTCTCTCTCTCTCTCTCTCTCTCTCTCTCTCTCTCTCTTTCTTTTTCTTTCTTTCTTTCTCTCTTTTTCTTTCTTTCTCTCTCTTTCTTTCTCTCTCTCTTTTTCTTTCTTTCTTTCTCTCTCTCTCTCTTTCCTTCTTTCTCTCTCTTTCTTTCTTTCTCTCTCTTTCTTTCTCTTTCTTTCTTTCTCTCTCTCTTTCTTTCTCTTTCTTTCTTTCTCTCTCTCTTTCTTTTTCTTTCTTTCTTTCTCTCTTTCTTTTTTTCTTTCTTTATTTCTCTCTTTTTCTTTCTTTCTCTCTCTTTCTTTCTTTCTTTTTTTCCTTTCTTCCATCCTTCCTTCCTTCCTTCCTTCCTTCCTTCCTTCCTTCCTTCCTTCCTTCCTTTCTTTCGTGTTGGAGTCTCACTATGTCGCCCAGACTGGAGTATAGTAGCTAGCTCACAGTCACCACAGTCTCTACCTACTGTGCTTAGGTGATCCCTCCACTTCAGTCTTCCAAGTAGCTGTAACTACAGGCACGTGTCACTGTGCCTGGCTAATATTTTAATTTACTGTAGAGACTAGGTCTCGCCAGTTTGTCCAGGCTGGTCTCGAACCACTGGGCTTGCCTCCACCTCCCAAAGTGCTGGGATTACAGATGTGAGCCACCGAGCCCAGCGGGTGCTTGTTAAAGCACAGAACACG
>NW_007035507.1:0-796 GCF_000164805.1 Carlito syrichta | reverse complement strand
TTTACAGGTATGATTTTGTTTGGAACACAGCCCTACTCATTCATTTGTATATTATCTATGGCTGCTTTTGTGCTTCAAGGGCAGAGTTGAGTAGTTGCAACAGAAGCTGTATGACCCATAAAGCCTAAAATATTACCACTTGGGTAATAGGTAACACCTCGTCAACAAGGGTACAAAGTGTGTTGAGCCCTGTTCTAAGAGGAAAATGTCTGAAAGGGTAAGGCTGGACACATAGGAGGCAATCCGCATCATTATTGAATGAGTAAATGCTTCAAGCTCCATTTAAAATTTTTTTCTAAGAACCACTTCCTTCCTGTGTGTGTGTGTGTGTGTGTGTGTGTGTGTGTGTGTGTGTGTGTGTGTGTGTGTGTGTGTGTATGACAGAGAAAGAGAGAGAGAGAGAGAGAGAGAGAGAGAGAGAGAGAGAAAATCCAAGATAGGTGATTGGTCTAGCAATGTTTCACAGGTCAATGCACTTTCCTGAAGAGAGATGCGATTATAGTAAACTCATGATTCCAGTTTGAGGTTTTGGTTGGAAAGCGAGCCTCTTAGCTATAGAACAAGATTCATGTACATATAGTAACATTTGCTCCAAGACTTGCTTTCACTGCTATATCTCATGGTATGGAAGTAATAGAAGAGTGAATATATACCTACTGAAGTTGAGTAGAGCACCCTGGTATTTGCTGAATGACTAAATTAATTTTAGTCTTTTTTATATGGATATATCTGAGAGGTAAAAATGGTGAGCAGCTGTCCAATTGTTGAGATTTGATACACAGGAAATAAATGGATA
>NW_007035506.1:0-721 GCF_000164805.1 Carlito syrichta | reverse complement strand
TTTTTTTCTTTTTTCTTTTTTTTTTTTGAGTTGGAGTCTCACTCTGTCGCCCAGACTGGACTACAGTGGCCACTCCCAGCCACTGCAGCCTCGACCTGCTGGGCTCCGGCGATCCTTCCGCCTCAGCCTTCCAAGTAGCCGGAATTACAGGCATGTGCTACCACATCCGGTCTCACCAAGTTGCCCAGGCAGGTCACAAACCCGCGGGCTCAGGCAATCCACTCACCTTGGCCTCCCAAAGCATAGGATTACAGGCTGAGCCACCAAGCCCGACCAGAATACAATCTTGCTGAGACAATGAATGTTGGCTCCCTGAGAAAGATCTTCCATTATATTGAAGTACAAGTTGCCTTTTTACCAAGCATCCTGCCGTGCAACAAAGGTTACCACTTAACCAGTCCCCCAGATGATGCCATCTCATCACCATTCCTCTGATGTCTTCTAGAGAGATGAATGGCACCACCCTGACCCTAGAACATTCCTTCTCTTTATCTTTTCTGTTTTCTTATCACTTTCCATGGACCAAATATTATATCTTGATTTTTAATTACTATAATGGCCTTCTTACATAGTCATTGGTTATTATCTTTTTTTGGTTTTTTTTTTTTTGAGTTGGAGTCTCACTCGGTCACCCAGACTGGAGTGCAGTGGCCGCTCCCGGTCACTGCAGCCTCACCTGCTGGGCTCCGGCGATCCTTCCGCCTCAGCCTTCCGAGTAGCC
>NW_007035505.1:0-3508 GCF_000164805.1 Carlito syrichta | reverse complement strand
TTAGAAGACAAATAGTATCAGATGTCACTAATAAGGAAAGTAGTATCAGACAGCACTAACAAGGCAAGTAGTATCAGACGGCACTATCAAGGCAAGTAGTATCATACGGCACTACCAAGGCAAGTAGTATCAGACGACACTGACAAGGCAACTAGTATCAGATGACACTAAGAAGGCAAGTAGTATCAGACGACACTAAGAAGGAAAGTTGTGTCAGAAGACACTAAGAAGGCAAGTAGTATCGGACGCCACTAAGAAGGCAAGGATGTCAGACGGCACTAAAAATGTAAGTAGTATTAGACGGCACTAGCAAGGCAAGAAGTATCAGACGACACTAACAATTCAAGCAGTATCAGACGACACTAGTAAGGCAACTCTTGTCAGATGATATTAAGAAGACAAGTAGTATGTGACGACACTAAGAAGGCAAATGGTACCACACGACACTAAGAAGGCAAGTGGAATCATTCGACATTAAGAAGGCAAGTAGTATCCGACGAAACTAAGAAGGCAAATATTATCAGACGACACTAAGAAGGCAAGTAGTATCAGACGACACTAAGACGGCAAATAGAATGAGATGACACTAAGAAGGCAAATAGAATCAGACGTCACTAACAAGGCAAGTAGTATCAGACGGCACAAAGAAAGCAAGTATTATCAGAGTGCAATAATAAGGCAAGGAGTATCAGACGGCACTAATCAGGCATGTATAATCAGACGGTACTAATAAGGCATGTAGTATCAGACGGCAGTAATAAGGCAAGGAGTATCAGACGGAACAAATAAGGCAAGTAGTATCAGTTGGCACTAATAAAGGCAAGTTGGATTACGCGAAACTAATAAGGCATGTAGGATCAGACAACAGTAAGAGAGCCAGTAGGACGAGATGGCACTAATAAGGCAAGTGGTATCAGATGGCATTAATAAGGCAAGAAGTATCAGATGGCACAAATAAGGCAAGTAGAATCAGACGGCACTAATATGTCAAGTAGTATCACACAGCACTAATAAGGGACGTAGTATCAGACGGCACTAATAAGGCAATTAGTATTAGATGGCACTAATAAGGCAAGTAGTATCAGACGGGACTAATAAGGCAAGAAGTATCAGACGGCACTAATGAGGCAAGTAGTATCAGACCACAAAATGAGGCAAGTAGAATCAGACGACACTAATAGGCAAGAAGAATCAGACGGGACTAATAATGCAAGGAATATCAGACGTCACTAATAAGGCAAGGAGTATCAGACGAAATTAATAAGACAAGCAGAATCAGACGGCACTAATAAGTCAAGGGGTATCAGACGGTACTAACCAAGTAAGGAGTATCAGATGGCACAAATAAGGCAAGGACTATCAGGCGGCACTAATAAGGCAAGTAGTATCAGACGGCACTAAGAAGGCAAGTATTATCATATGTCACTAACAAGGAAAGTAGTATTAGACGGAACTAACAAGGCAAGTATCAGACGGCACTAACAAGCCAAGTGGTATCAGACGGCACTAACAAGGCAAGTATTATCAGACAACACTAACAAGGCAAGTAGTATGAGACGACAATAAGAAGGCAAGTAGTATCTGATGACACTAGGAAGGCAAGTAGTATCAGACGACACTAAGAAGGAAAGTAGTATCAGACGCCAGTAAGAAGGCAAGGATATCAGACGGCACTAAAAAGTCAAGTAGTATTAGACGGCACTAGCAAGGCAAGAAGTATCAGACGACCCTAAGGCAAGTAGTATCAGACAGCACTAATAAGGCATGTAGTATCTGACGGCCCTAATTAGGCAAGTACTATCAGATGGCACTAATAAGGCACGTAGTATCAAACAGCACTAAGATGGCAAGTAGTATCAGACGGCACTAATAAGGAAAGGAGTATCAGACGGCTCTAATAAGGCATGGAGAGTCTGACGGCACCAATGACTCAAGTAGTATCTGATGACAATAATAAGGCATGTAGTATCAGACGACACAAAGAAGGCTAGTATAATCAGACGACACTAGGAAGGCAAGTAGTATCAAACGGAACTAAGAAGGCAAGTAGTATCAAACGACACAAAGAAGGCAAGTAGTATCTGCCGGCAGTAAGAAGGCAAGAAATATCATATGGCACTAAGAAGGAAAGTGGTATCCAACGGCACTAATAAGCCAAGGAGTATCAGACGGCACTAATAAGGCAAGGAGTATCAGAGGGCACTAATAAGTCAAGTAGTATCAGATGGCACTAGTAAGTTAAATAGTATCACAAGGCAATAATAAGGCAAGTAGTATCAGACGGCACTTATAAGGCAAGTCATATAATACGGTACTAATAAGGCAAGAAGTATCAGATGGCACTAATGGGGCAAGTAGTATCACACGACATAAATAAGGCAAGTAGGATCAGACGGTACTAAGAAGGAAGTAGAATAAGACGGCACTAAAAGGCAAGTAGTATCAGATGGCACTAATAAGGCAAGTAGTATCAGACGGCAATAATAAGGCAAAAAGGATCAGAAGGCACTAATAAGGCAAGTAATATCTGATGGCACTAATAAGGCAAGAAGTATCAGATGGCACTAATAAGTCCAGGAGTATTAGGCGGCAGTAATAAGGCAAGGAGTAGTAGACGGCACTAACAGGGCAAGGAGTATCAGATGGCACTAATAAAATTAGGAGTATCAGACGGCACTAATAATGCAAAGAGTATCAGACGGCACTAGTATGGAAAGGAGAATCAGGCGGCACTAAGAAAGCAAGTAGCATCAGACGGAACTAAGAAGGTAAGTAGTATCAGACAGTACTCACAAGGCAAGTAGTATCAGACGTCACTACCAAGTCAAGTAGTATCAGATGGCACTAACAAGGCAAGGAGTATCAGACGGCACTAACAAGGCAAGTAGTATCAGACCACACCAGCAAGGTAAGTAATAACAGACGACACTAACATGGCAAGTAGTATCAGACGACACTAAGATGGCAAATAGTATCAGATGGCACTAAGTAGGCCAATAATATCACACGACACTAAGATGGCAAGTAGTATCAGACGACACTAAGATGCAAGTAATATCAGACGACACTAAGATGCAAGTAATATCACACGACACTAAGATGCAAGTAATATCACATGACACTAATAAGGCAAATAGTGTCAGAAGACATTAAGAAGGCAAGTTGTATCAGATGACACTAAGATGGCAAATAGCCTCTGACAATACTAATAAGGCAAGTAGTATCAAACCGCACTAAGAAGGCAAGTAATATCTGAGGATACTAAGAAGGCAAGTTGTACCAGAAGGCACTAAGATGGCAAGTAGTATCAGACGGAACTAATAAGGAAAGGAGTATCAGACGGCTCTAATAAGGCATGGAGAGTCTGACGGCACCAATGACTCAAGTAGTATCTGATGACAATAATAAGGCATGTAGTATCAGACGTCACAAAGAAGGCTAGTATAATCAGACGACACTAGGAAGGCAAGTAGTATCAAACGGAACTAAGAAGGAAAGTAGTATCAAG
>NW_007035504.1:353188-370537 GCF_000164805.1 Carlito syrichta | reverse complement strand
GACTTGAAGGAAATCTTTGGGGACTCCGGGATACCCAGGGGAAACTTCCAGGTGGTGGACAGCGAACGTCTGGGGTCTTTGTTGGGGAGGAGATTGCATTATCTCCTGGGAGGAGAGAGCGCTGGGGACTCGGGGAGCGTTGGGTTTGTCTAAGGGACTGGAGAAAGCTGGAGGAAAAGGGAAGAACTTGGGATCAGATGCAGCAGAGGTGAAGGGAACAGGTGCTTGGGATGTTCGTTAAGTTTGGGGACCCTGGGAGAGGTTCGAGGCCGGACCCTAGCGTCTGAGAGGAGAACCCAGCGGTCCCAGGAGAAGAGCCCCGTTCTCTCGCCCAACCCTCTGTGTCGCCAGTGTCCAGGCTCTAGCAGCCCTGGCGTGGCAGCTCACCTCCCCCGCCCCCGCCCGACCCCCGTGGGTGGGGAACTCATGCCAACCTTGCCGGCTGACCCTTGGAGGAGTCGGTAGGGGAGAAGAGGCTGGCAAAGGAGCCCCTTCTTGGCTCGCCTGTCCTCTCTTTGGCAAGTGCTGAGTGGGTGACCCTCATTGGTGGCTGGTTTGAGGTTCCGAACACTGGTGAGGGAGTCTTTGCCCTTTCCACAGCAGTCCATCCAGCCAGCTCTCAGGGTGTGAAAGTCCTGGGAAGTACTGGGCGGTGGGGACACAAGGGGTGTATGGAGGCACGCCTACCCAGGACGGTATTCCCCCGGCTTGCTCCACGTCTGGCTTCCTGAATAATCTGCTGGAATGGACGGTAAATGAAGCCTCCTTCCTGGGTGCAGTCCTCTACTCCTCCTGGGTCTGGACTATATGTGTTTCCGATGAAGATGGGTTTGGGGGCCACCGGGTCTGTTTTTTCTCTGGGCGGTGGCAGCGACATTATCTGGCCAGATCGGTTACCTTTAGCATGAATCACTGTGACAGTCTGTGGCTCCCTCGATGGAGCGGGTCTGCTGCTCCTCATGCTGGCCCTGGCTCTTTTATTGTTGCAAGTGAGAGATGAGGCAGACATATTCTGTTTGTATATAGATACCTGTGTTTTAAAACAGTGACCTTTGGTATTTGCCTTTTGCAACCCGTTCTTTGGAGTAGGATGTCTGTCTGTGTGTTGTCAACTGATGATGGTGGGGGGACTCTTGCTGTCTCCAAGAATTTAAGCATATTTGAATAGTGGAACAGAAATAAACCTATTACGGGGCTCCCCGTTTTATTCTAAGTGTAGGCTTATTTTTATTTCTCTAATACAACGGGCTTGTGAAAAAGTAATGGACATGCATTCTTAAATGAAGGACAAGAATTTCAGTTTTATTCCCATGCTCTGCTGAACAGTTGTACAGTTAGGTTTGTACCCTTTGCTCTTTACGATTTACATATATCTTTTGTTGCTTGCTGGGCTGTCGTCTCTGTGAAAGAAATGTCTTTGTACATTGTGTGAGATCAGTGACATTGGAAATATTCCGGACTTGAAATCGAGTGCATTTTCCTAATAAAGAAGCGGGATCAAAGTTATGTTATACTCAATTAAGGAAACAGTTTAAGAGCCATAGTATTGTTTCTGGTACATTCAAAATTCTTTCGGGTTCTGTGTTTATACAAGTGTTTATGACTTCCAGTTACTCGAGACAAATATTTATTGGGCAGATGATATCCTTTAGTGTTTTTTTAAATGTTAAACTTGATTACCTTACTTTTCGTCAAAAATGTAATTCTTGGAAGAAGTACATTTCTCACATGTGAAGGAAGAGAGAGGTGCTACTCAGATGCTTGTATTACTGTTAATTTAGATTACTTCAGACTAAGACACTTTTCCCTTAAATCATAGCCTGATATCCAGAATACAAAGCGTTATCATTTAAAATAGTAATTATGCTGTTATGTAACTATAAAATTACAAGTGCCTTTCAAAAACATGTCTTAAATCTGGATTTAAATGGTTGTGAGGAAGCTTCAATTTTAAATCTGATAACCGTCTTGTTATTGGCTGTATGAAAGCTTTTTATTCTTTAATTATATTTGTGGCTCTTTGCCTAAGGCAACTATTTTTTCAAAGGTTATTCTGAATCTGGACACTGGAATTGGTATTCTGGCATTAAATTGTACAGTGATGACAGGTTGGCATTGCAAACCTTTATTTTATTGTAGCGTGACATATAATGATTTATCTTATGGAAAATATCTCCAAACACTAAGCATACCTTATGTTTACATAGTATTTCAAAGTTTACAAGGCACTAGCTTCATCCTCACACTTGTATCCTTGTAAGACAGATATTGGTATCTCCATTTTTCTGGGAGGGAGCTGAGGACCCAAGCTTTATAAGCTTGTAGGCAACTGCGATTTAATTTGAACTCAAGTCTTCTGTGTTTAAGGGCATTGTTTGTCTTCTTTATGCCTTCCCCAAAAGATGGAATGAAACACTTCTCACATGCTAATTTAAAGCCTTGGAAATAAATATAATTAGTATGATTATTTCCAGTTTACTTAAATGTAAATGAAATAATATGTATCCTTTAGGAAAACTTATCTTTTTTTTTTTTTTTAAGTTTCTGTCCATACTTTTGGTTGAAGAAGCAAACATTCATGGTAGACTTATCTTACAGGATTTCAATGCTCAGGCCAAGAGACACTTTTGAATTACAGCCCTCTGTGACCAGTATATTAGTTTAATAATCAACACACGAGGATAATGAAACCGTTTATAAACTGGGTGCAGACATTTTTTTAAAAATTAAGTATTTGTGAACATTGATCAACTTTCTAGCTGAATTACTCTTTTTCTAAACTCTTTAAGAACTCTAGCTGGGATGTTACAAAAAAAAATATTCTTTGTCCAGGTGTGTTGGCTCATGCCCATAATCCCAGCATTTTGAGAGGCGGAGGCGAGAGGATTGCCTGAGCCTAGGAGTTTGAGACCAGCCCGAACAACTTGGCGAGGATTCGTCTCTACAAAAAATATTTATATAATTTTTTAATAATCTTTAATAGTAAAAATATTAGTAGGGCATGTTGGCGTGCACCTGTAGTTTCTACTATTTGGAAGGCTGAGGTGGAAAGATTGCCTGAGCCCAGTGGGTCAAGGCTATGGTGGTTGTGAGCACACCACTGCACTGCAGTCTGGGTGACAGAAAGAGACTCTGACTCAAAAAAAAAAAAAAGGAAAGAAAAGAAAGAAAGAAAGAAAGAAAGAAAGAAAAAAGACTCTTATCTAGTATGAATTGACTTTTATGTTTTTTCCAGACTTGTGTTTTATGGTGGACATTAGTTACTGATTTTATTTTCATTTTCCCAGGATAACTGGTTCTTTCTTCTGCTTCCTAATATCGAATCTGTTTCTCTAGCAAAGTAATGGGTAATGTTTACTTGATGTTACAACTCAATCAAGGACAATAGGGTTAGGTAGTCTCTCCCCTACTGCCAAACATTAGTGCCTATAGGGTGAGTTGACATTGCAGTTTCTTGCCAAGGAGGTTAATTGGAGATGGAAGTAGTGTTGCATGTTGTATATTATATTTGCAAGTAGGAGATGCGCTGCCTCTTACTAAAAACATCTTCAGCAATGTCCTGTGCATTATAATGTAATCCAAATCTTTGATATTGGTTTGGATGGTTTTCAATCCAAGCCAAGTAACCATTAAATAAGATCACATAACACTGTATTTTTAATTATCTGGTATAATGTATGGGTTGGTGGCTGGTTCACTGCCAAGATATATTTAGTTGCTGTTAGTTACACAAGGAAGTGGAACAGAGGAGTCAAGATTAAGATGGCTTGTTTGTGTCCAAACCGATAAAGTTCTTTGTTGGTGTTTCAGAATATGTTTTACATTATATCAGTTTCTCAACTATTAGGACCTCTAGCATTACTTGGGATGTATGTGGGGAGAAAGTGTTTAAAGGAAGGATCCGGACTTTACTCTATGTGCATCTCTTTGTAATCCACAAACCCGCGATGGCTTGACATTTCTTTTTGGGGCCCCCTTTTGAAAAATATTTCTGATCTGCTTGAATGTTGTCAGACGTGCGAAGTGAGAGAGTGGAATGAGAGTTGCAGAACTGTATTTCGGTGTGGTGCCTTCAGGCTGTGCTGTGTGATTCTCTGCTTCATTCAGAGGAAGCAGGTGGTTATTTCATAATTCTTCATTGTTTTTCTGTGGGTTATCAGATTTTTTGATTTGTTTGTTTGTTTTGTAAGAAAATGGATGCAATGACTCACAGTATTAGATACACCCTTTTTGAATTTTGTGTTGTGTGTTATGATTGAAAGCTACCCAGTGATTGTGACATGAGGAACCTGTTTTCTGAGAACCTTGGCGTGCCCATTATTTGTGCTGGGTCCTGGGAAGAGAAACAGTCTCCACCCTGGAGAAGTTCCCGCTCTCATCTGTGTTAGTTTGAGAATGAGTTGTGAGTGTATAGACGCCCTCTTTCTTAAGGAATATGTTATTAGTCCTTCAACTATCCTTGTGAAATAATTAGTGATTAGATGGCTTAGATTTACTCAGTCAGCCTACAAAAGTTTTCAAGACACTTCTTTGTGCTGGGTCACGTTTGTAGTCTTAATACTGGTAATAGCCCAGAGTGGAGGTTATTAGCCCGATTTTTCAGTTGTACAAACCAAGACTCTGACAACTAAAGTGACTTGCCCAAGGTGATGTGCCTGTAAAATGTCAGAGCGAGGGTTCAGGCTTAGTTCTTTTCCAAGTCCCGGGTTCTTCTCACCATGCTGTACTGATCCTCAGAGGCCTAAATGGTTAAATTCCTGGTGGAACTGAGGGGTTGCAATTAGTTAATGACAGAGGAGTGAGAAAATCCTGGCCTTGTTAGGTGCAGTTAGTCGTTTTCTCTCTAGCCTGTGCTGGTTGGATTGAAAGTTAAATGGCACACCATCCATTTCATCCTCCACCCTTCACATTTCTGCTCTGAGATATCTCCTCTGTCCATTTCCCTTTCTCCAAAATAGACGAGGCTGTCCATTTTCTGGTCTCACATAGCACCTGGTGCTTACCTACCTTAGGGTGGGATCCTCATCGCACTGTCATATCTGGATCTCTTTGTCTTCCCTGGTACAGTGAGAGCTTCCCGGGAGGCAGGGCCTGATCTTTCATCTGTTTGTTTCCGTGCTACATGCTAATTATCATAAAGGTGAATTAGACGGTCTATTTGGAATTTAGCAGTCCGTAAGAAGCTTTGCTGTTACCACTTCAGAGGACCTGGCTGTGGGGTGGGGATGGAGTCTCTATCCGTCCTGCAGGTGTCAGTGAAAGAGGGTTCTAAGTGAAATGCAGTGTTCAACAAGCAGAAGAACCTCCCAGTGCTCTTTAAATGTGGTAGAACAGCAGGGGACCTTCTCTAGGAGATAATGAGAAGATGTTGTCAGATCTGCTTTGAATCAGATGTTTATTTACTTTTACTCTTTCTTGAGGAACTTATTAAACCAGTGCACTCTAATGCAGTTGGCTCTAAACTTCTCTAAACTCCGTCTCTAAACCAGAATTTTGGAAGTTCCGTGGTCACATGCCAAATAAGGCTTCTTACCTGAAGGAGTTAATCTGCTGTCTCAGGTGCCAAAGGGAAACCCAAAGCCAGAGGAGCGATTGAAATTGCTAATTGAATGACAGTGGCAACTTTGATATCAAAAGGCCCACTTGCTTGTTGTCACCGGTCCCAGGGAGTGAAGATAAAATGACTTACGTTTTTTACCAAAGCAGTAGAAGGAGAGTGTTCTCTGGCATTGGGGAAAATGATGATAACAAAGCTACCAAATCGAGGGCCTGTTCTTTGCTGGGTGTTTTCTGTGCGTTCTCTCTCATTCCCACAAGATCCTGCAGGGTAGGTGGTTTTACCCCCCCCCCGCCTCCTTTTGTCCCCCACCAAATAAGGCTAAGGCTCAAAAATGTAAAAATATAAAGTAACTCGCCCAGTCAAGGTGCACAGCTTGCAAGTAGTCGGGTTGAAAATTTAAATCAAGTCTGCAGTGTTTTGATAAGATACTTTAAGAAAAGCACTGCACATTGTTGTTTTTAAATAAAAGTTTCATTATAGTAGGAACCCCTTTAGGAATTTCCTTTGGTGATGAATTTTTAAAAGAGGTTCCTGAAAATGTGCTTTACCAAAAGGCAAGCTCACTTTTTTTTCACTATGCTCTCCAGCGATATTTTTAGTCTTCAGTAGGCATTCAAGGCAAAGGTTTTTAAGTATGTATATATTTCAGTGGTCAAAGAGAAAATAGAAAAACACTCTGTATGGAAAGTAAGTGAAGTTCTTGCTAAAGTTCTGTCTCTTAGAGTTGCAGAGCTCTTTGTATTTTAATACTTTGTTTATCACAGAAACAGTTGGTTGAGAGTGTTTCAAGGATTTATAGCCAGTTTATGGTATATGCAGACATTCTCCATCCTCTAAAAACAGGCTCAAAAATAGAAAAAAAAGAGTTTAAAGAGCATACAAGACCATCTCCCCACAGATAATGATTTTGTTTTTTTGGAAGGGGATAATATGTTTAAATATACTTGCCCTGCGATTGCTAATGATAGTAGCTGCCATTTATTGAGTGCCTTTTCTGGTTTACATGCTTTATGTTCATTATTTCATTTAATTGTTCTAACAGTCCTAAAAGAGTAAATCATTTTACCTTATTTTACAGATGAGAAAACTGAGGTCAGGAAGGTCAGATAATTTGCCCAAGGTCACAGCTAGTAAATGGTGAATCAGGATTCTTATCCTTGTCTGCCCAACTCTGACATTGTACAGGGTACCTATGAGTGCCAGGTAGATGTGGGAGCTTTCACTGTGTCTGATTTTTCATGTTTGACTTTCAAGGGGAATTTCGATGATGCAACTCTTCAAATTAAATGCCTGGTCTTGGACTGGTGATCTGGTAGGCAGGGCAGATTGGATACTGCAGACAGGGTGATGACAAAATGGCATAGGAACTCTCTAACCCGTGTCAGCATAGCCAGTTGAGTGGCCTTTATTTGGGGAACAGCATTACAGAATAAGGGACAAGGTGATGCAGAAAGAGCCATGTGATTGGGGGAGGTGACAGCTTTCCAGTGTGTAATGGTATGCAGATTAATTAATTTATCTGGGCCTCAGTTTACTCATTTGTAAAACTGGTTACCTTATGCCTTTTTTATAGGATTGCTGTTTTAGGCATAAGAGTTTAACACGTTGGCCGGGCGTGGTTGCTCAACCTGTAATCCCAGCACTTTGGGGGGCTGAGGTGAGAGGATTGCCTGAGCCCATGGGTTCGAGACCAGCCTGGGCAACTTGGTGAGACCTCATCTTTACAATAAATCAAAAAAAAAAAAAAAAAAAAAAAGAGTCTAGCATGTAATAGGTGCTTAATAAACGTTGCCTGCTGTTTTTGTAGGATGATCTGAGACAGAAGTGCGTGTATCGGCATCATTTTCCAGACATAAAGTATATAATAATAACTTAATACATAAATCATCTGGTTTCATTTCTTAGGGTAATTTTATGTTATTAGAATGATTTTAGTTTTCCAGTCCTGGAAGTATTGAAGGGGAAATTCAGTCTTTAGGAAGCTTCTTTCATTAATATCATGTACAAAATTAGCAACAACTCTGATTGATTTTTATTATGCTATTCAAGATACAGCACCTGAAACTTAAATTAACAAATGATGCTTCCACGAACAGTTTTATGACTGCACAGCTTAAAACATGTCTGGACACTCAGAAGCCTCTCTCCACAAGCACAAGCTATCTTATTCTTAATTGATAAACTGTAAATTTCTATAATTTTTGGCATTTCCATCATTTTTGACCAGTTAGCCCCTGCTGTTATTTTAGGAATTTTAAAAGTTGCCTGTTTACCTTGGCATGATAGAGGGCATAAGTGTTTGAGAACACCCTTTTTGCCCTCTCTTTTTAATGCAAATCCTACAGTTGGGGCCACTGTTGGTTCGCGTTCCCGTGGGCGCATCAGTGAGGAGAGAAGGAGCAGTTTTCACTCTCAGTTCCCCTTGTTCCTCCACTTCGATGTTTCCACCACTTGCGCTCTGCCGTTCGTCCGCTAGATGGCGCTCCACATGGCTAGGTTACCCTCTTTCAGTCTACGCTGGGAAGCTACTTCTGAACGGAAATGAGTCTTGATCAACAGACTTTCGTTGCTTTTAACGTTCATGGATTGATATTAATTTTTATTTTCTTTCATATTTTAAGAGGCATACTTAATAATCAGCATTTGCGGAAAACCATGACTTGTTTTTGTTTTGCGGCCACCACTGCTTGAGTGCCTGACGAGTGCCTGACTTCATCGCGGCGTTGTTTTCACACATTTCTGCATTTAGTCCTGTGACTGCCACATGAAGGTACTTTTGTTGGTCTCATTCAACAGATTGAGCAATGGAGGTCAGAGGATTTGATAACCTGGTTCAAGGTCGTGCAGCTAACTTAATATTATAGGGATCATTGTGCCCTAAGTAAAAAATATTCCCAAAGCATTCAATTGAAAGCTTTTATCAAAGAACGTACTAGGATAGTGTGATTTGTGGCTACCAGCCATCGTAATCTATTTTTGAGGGGAAAGTTATAGTTCTCACAGTTAATTTGCATTGGTGGCATGTGTATGTCAAATTCTTTGATTTGTGTAAGGAAACACACAATAACAGAAGATTTGTTAGCTAGTGTGGAAATTCCTGCTCCTCCTGCCTGCTGTTGTCTACTGACTAGAGTGGGCTGAGGGACTTGATGAGTACTAGGTAGAAATCGTGGGAAGAATTTTGGACAAAACCATGTTTCCATTTTAGTAGTTTTTAGGAGGGCTGGATACTGTGTCAAGAATCCTCGGGACCTTCAAATTTTATCCTGTTGAAGTTTCTTTTGTTCCATTCATTTTTCCAACAAATATCTGTTGAACTGCTAAGTTGAACTGTGTGTCCTGACTCTGCCTCTCTGAGCCTGTGTTCGCTCACCTGCACATGGCAGGATGCTGCCACATTGGTGTCATTAAGGTGAAATGACAGTGATTTTCTGTTTGTTCAGTTTTGCTAATGAATTATTAACATGATATATTTTTGTATCTAATGAGATGATTACACATTTATACATTTCTGTCCTTCACATGTTGTCTTTTACATCTGAATTGTGCCTTCACGTCTTGACTGTCCACCAGTGCAGTGAATTATCTGCTAGTAATTTTTATTTTTTAATGCTAGCTTCTCCTATCACCTGTGCCTTCTCCATCCTTGCTTTCTGATTGGGTGGGCTCAGAAAATATAAACAGAAGTAAAACACTTAGAAAAATCCCCCTTGTCTCCATTTACCTACTGTGTGTAGCTACAGTTAATTAAAAATGATCTTGAAATGAGATTTAGACCATTTGGTAAAAAAAAAAAAAAAAAAAAAAGTAATTAAGAACACAGTTTTGACCATGTCTTAGCACTGCCACTTCTTTTGTTGTGACATCAGCCCCTTTCAGCCTCAGGTCCATGTCTGGAAAATGGTGATTGCAAAAGAAAAAAACCAACCTCCTCTGGATTTTTTGTGGTGCTTAAATGAGATATGTGTGAAGAGTTCTTTCGTGTCATGCCTGGTATGTAATAAGTACAGAATAAATAGTTGCTGTTGCCGTCCTTGTCATCATCATCATCATCATCATATTTATCAAATAATTTATAGGTCAATGAGTGAGATAGGCATGTAGACAGAGCAACTTTAAGAGTATAAGTGATATGGCAGAAGAATGCAGAGATTTTGGGGGGCTCTGAGAATGGCATTTGACTGATCTCAGGGGCAGGAGTCTTGTTCAAAGAGGTATTAGGCAGATGCAGAAATCATCTCAAGGCAGAGGAGACAAACTGGGCTGTGGTATAGAGCTGGCTATACCAGGTTCCTCCAGGTTATTAATTCCTCTCCTATATGTTTCCACGGCATCTTCATGTTCCTGCTTGTGGTGTTCTGTAGTTGTTTGTTCATCTGTTTCTTCCCTTCCTCCTCCCTCCCCTTTTTAAGACCTTTATTTCTTCTTCTTGACATTAAAAATTTTTATTTGGAAACAGTATTAAGCTTATAGGAAAGTTAGAAGAATAACGCAAGGAACCCCATCTACATGTTTGCCTGGACTCACTAGTTAACATTTTGTCACGTTTGCTTCATCATTTGCTCATGTATGAATGTATTTTCATGACTTATTTGAGAGTAAGGTTCATGTATTATGACTCTTTACCCCTAAATACTTGAATACCTTGATGTGCATTTGCCAACAGTAAGGGCCTTCTCTTTTCTAACTGTAGTACAATTAGGACAAAAACACAGTGGGGTTTCTCAGCTGCAGTTCCCATACTAATTGTGCCCCTTGTTCTCATGTTGTCTTTTATAGGATCCATTGCAAGATCACACATTGCATTACCTTGTTAATTCTCCTTAGTGTTTTGGTTCAGAATCGCTCCTCTGCCTGCCTTAGCCTTGCATAACAGGCATTTTGGAAGACGATACAGGCCAGTTTTTGTAGAATGCCTCTCTGTTTGGGTTGTCTGATGCTTCTTTAAAATCAGATTCCTCTCTTGGCAGGAATGCCATTGAGGCAGTAGTGTGTTCTTCTCAATCCCTCATACCAGGGCCACCTGATGTCAGTGTCACTTTATTCCGTTGTTGGTGATGTTAAGTTTGATCATCCAGTTAAGGTGGTGTCGGTTTTCTCCACTGTAAAGTCACTATTTTTATTTTGTAATTAGTTAGTACTTTTGGGGGAGATACTTTGAGACTGTGTAAATGTCCTGTTTCTCATTAGACTCTCCTTCACCAATGATTGTTGTAAAATGATAAGTTTCTAATGCAGTCGTTCCGTCTACAGAGGGTGCCAGAAAATATGCACACATATTAAGAAAGGGGAAAAAAACTATATTAAAATTGTAACACTAAATAAAATGAATACAAGTTTTATACACATATGCACCCCAGTACATCTATTGGTTGGCATTCTATTGGAAAAGGAGCCCTTTTCTTTTTTCCCTCCCACTTCTCCTCCTCTCACCCCTTTCTTTGTATCTTTTCTATGACTGATGTCTATTTTATTCATTTGTGGAATTTTCTTTAATTCAATGAGCTATAAATCACTGTATAAATTGGAACACAAATTGTCTCAGATTTGGCCGTTGGGAGTCCTTCGCCCTGGCTGGCAGAGTCATCCCAAACGTTTTTGAGGTTTTTAAAAAATTTTTTAAAAAGCTTTCTAACATTATTTCACTCCGGGCTCATCTTGCACTTGCTCTGCCCTAAACCTGAACTCAGCCATTTCTTCCAACTTGCCCTGGTTTCTTTTGGTGCGGAGTGCTATTTAGAAACCGAAATCTGGGCTGCTGGTGTGTCATTGCTCCCAGGCCCTTTCATCACACAGCTGGGAAATAGATACATGTCTGTGGCTGTATCTTCATTGTCTTTACACTGCACTCTAAGCTTAGGGCCAGCAAACTTCCTCTGTTAAGGCTAAAGAACAGTGTTTTGTGGGCTGCATTTTCTGTCAACCTCTGCAGCTGGAACAGAAAAAGCAGCCACAGACAGTATTTGAGAGTGTAGGTACGTTCTGATAAAACTGTATTTATAAAAAGAGGCAGTGTGCTGGATCTGGCCATGGGCAGTAGTCTACCTGCCCTTCACTGCTCTCAGTTTAGGGACTAGGGACCAGACTTTATTATCACATTTGGTAAAAATTCTTTTTACCAATGCCATCTACAATAGGGGCATAATACAAGTAATTTTTGTGAATGCATTAGTGATAATTGTGGGCTGTTTCTGTTGCAGACCAGTTGTTCCTCTCATATGGATCTTTTGGATGTTAATGTCTTGTGATTTGGCAATTTGTTGAAGTTCTTATTCACAAGATGAGAGTCTTTTAAAAGCATAATTTGCACAATATGCAAAGTAATGCTGAGAAACATACTTTTATAAACTCGTGAGGGTGTTTTTCTTGTCATGATAAAATAGTCACCTTTTTCTTAATGAAAGCATATCTCAAGGCGGGCGGTTCCTGAAGACATTAGCACACAGCCCCTGCTGTGATCCAGCATTACCCACATTCCACATAGTCCCAGCGCAGAGGCAATACTCTAGCACCAATCTGTTGGGTAAAAAATTTCAAAATTATGCTCCTTTTATTGTCTCAGAATAGATTTGTTTCTTCACAATTTTCTTTATGTAAGTTATTGCTCTAATTTGCTCAAAAAAGCATGTTATTACTGCAGTGACAAATGGTTTTCATCAGGGAGTGATTCTGTTCTCAGAGAAAAGTGTGTCATTAGGAAAGACCACCTATTGTTAATGCACAGTGACTGCTGTCAAGGTAATGTTTGACACTGGCAAAGAAACTAAGCCCTGGAGTACATCACAGTTAAATATCAACAGCTTGAACATAAAGATGCAAATGCAATCAATATATAGTGCTCTCGATGACTCTGAAGTAAATTAAGCTTTTAATTATTGTCTTTTGATTTTAAAAATTAAAAAATTAGTTTTTAACTTGGTGAGCAGTTTTTCCATCCTTTCGCAGGCCATGCTATTGTGTATTAGAAGCAGCATGAAGTTTTCTCTAGAATCTCTAGAGGAATGAGGTAAGCGGTTTTAAAGTTCTGGGTCACAAAGCAATTCATGGTCCTGTGGAACGTCTTGGCATTGTGAAAAGGGGAGACTGAGCAGTCTCCATCCCCTTGGCTTTTATCTTCTGGGTCTTGAGGCATCTGGTAAGATTTTGATCTGTTTAATACATTTTATGGTTTTTTGTTTTTGTTGCTGTTTTAATATGAAAAGTACTAAGGAAATTATTCCACAGTGTCTGTCTTCTCTCTCTCTTTTCTCTGTGAGCGAGGCATGTGGAGAAAGGAATTTCTCCTCTTTGACATTGCTCACCATTTATATCATTAATTCAGAATAAATAAAGAATCATAATTTCCTGCCCTAGATTTATAGAGTTTATGATACCTTCAAAGGATAAGGGGACAAGAAAAAAAGTTGTGTCATTTAAGGGTTGACTGACTGTATTCTGGATTATATTTTTCTAGTTCTCTTTCCCCTCCCCCCCCTCAGGGTTTTCTCCTTAAATAGGTGTGTTATCTTTTGATAATAATAAGCTCTAAGAGTTTCTGTTTCTTCATCTATAATAAAATGGTCATGAGAGAATCTATGTAGAGTGCTTGGCATATTCTTAGGCACTCAAAAGTTTGTCACCTGTTTTTTCAAAGTTAATTTGGCTAGCCGTGTTGCAAGGTGGGGTGTGGTGCAACACCTGTGGGTCCTTTGACTTGGTACTGAAAGGAATTTCAGCTAGCAAAGTTTTAAAACAGAGTATATTAGAGAAAGAGAAAGGGAGAAATACAGAAGAATGAGCTTCAGCAAGGGACATTTTGGAGAAAGACTGTGTTTTTGCTTTTGACAAAAAGGTTGATATGGCTACTTAGTAAATAATATGTTAATGAGTGGGCTACAGGTTTCCACTGCTCCAGATTACCATCTCTCTGCCTCTGATGGGTGAGGGGGTGGCCTTTTCTTGGAACACACATTTTGCCTTGATAGCCTTACTTACCAGATTGTGTGATTATGTTAATTTATGAGCTTAAAGGTGGTGTGATTATAATTTTTATATCTTTTGATTATGAGTTCAGAAACTACCCCGATGGGCTTCCTTTGTTGAACTGAGGGGTGAGGTGAACTGGGAGTCCACACTGAGTCCACAGTCCAGCCTGCAGGGCCTTCCAGCCTGCGGACAAGATGTCTGGATGCTTCCCTATTTTAAACTAAAAACTGCCTACAACACATTTATTATGTCTAACCTACACTGACTACCCTTCCTCAGCAGGACACATTTTCTTATTTTTCTCCCTCATGTAGCCTAGCACAGAATACTAGGCACAGAGTTCATACTCATTATGTACATCTTAAAATATTAATATAGAAGAGTGTAAGTATGTGAATTCTTAGCTACCTGTCTTAGGTAGAGCAGCATATTCATAGCAGGAAGTAGTTTTTTGTTTTTGGAGGGTGAGTGTTAAAAGGAGTAGCGTAATCAAATATTTAAACTTCAGACTTTTAGACTTGTAAATCAAAAATAACATTCTAAGCAACCACTCCTTCCCCCTACCCCAATCAACTAGACTGATGTTCTCTGGGCCAAGGAAACCTGAAAACTAAATTACAGGATATGATGAAAAAGGAAGTGAGACAGGCTTGAGAATGCCCCCTCCTTTTGGAGTTCAAGCACAACTGACCGACATTATCATTAAAACAGAGATTATAAGACTAACAAAACATGCTCTGTGACAATAGGGTACCAAATTCCAACTTAATTCTGGTATAGCACCACATGACAGATAGCCGGCATCCAAAGAATACAAAAATATTTTATCCCAAAATATATTTCTTTGACATATTTTGGAGTGTCAAAGCCATCTCTTGGGGAAATTTGCATCTGTAGAGAATCTCCTGCTCTAGGTCGCTCAGATAGAGGAGAGATTTAACTAAGAGTCTGACACCTTTAAATGGCCAGCAAAGAAACATTTACTACCTATTCTTTCTGTTATCAGTATTTACTACCTATCCTTTCTGATACCTGCTACTTAGAGGCTTCATCAGCATACAAGAGTTTTGGCTTTCTCAATTTCCCTTTTTTTATAACTCAAGCATTTCTTTCTACTGACTTCAAGTTATTTTTACAGAACTTAACTCTACAAGTTGCCAATCAGAAAGTCTTTGAATCTATCTATGATGTGTAAGCCCCCACTTTTAGATGTCCCACTTTTCCAAGCCAAACTAATGTATATTTACATGTATTGATTTATGTCTTTGTAATTTCTGCTTTCCTAAAATGTGTAAAACTAAGCTGTAACACAACCACCTTAGGCACCATGTTCTTGGAATTTCTTGAGATTGTACCTTGGGCTCTTTACATATTTTATGGAGTTTGCCTTTTTCATCAACAGACTCTGAGGAAACTGCTGTACTTCCATGGGAAACACCCTTAAGAGAAGACTGAGTGTATATTTCTCCATGGTCTTTCTCCCACTAGACCAGAGGAGTTTCAGTTCTTATTTCTCTGTTTGTTCAGTAAGGATCATGTGCTGGACAACCCCTTCAGGTTCCCCCCCACTGTGGGAGCTTTTCTGTCCTCTCAATAAATCCTGCTTTCTGTTAAAAAAAAAAAAAAGAACGGATCACATGCTTAGGCTGGGTTAAGTGCTGGGACACAGAGTGGAGTAATACTTTATCCCTGCTTAAGGAGTTTTCAGCTCAGTGGGGAAGCAGCCAAATTAAAAGACATTTATATTGTAGGGTGGTAAGTGCTGTAATAAAGACAAGCGCACACAGTACTGTGGCCCTGCATAGGAGCAGCACATTATTCTGATTGGGGAGGAAGGAGAGACTTAATGTGTGACTCCTGATGTAGTGGGAACATCCTGGGCTCTGGAGTGTGACATAACTGTGAGGGAAGTTAGCTTCTTGGAGTCTCTTTGCTCAGGATTAAACCATGGCCTCTTTGAAGGCTGCAGGGTTCTTTGGCATGAGTGTGCAGTGAATGCATTCCTGTTCTCTTCCCCCTCTCTTTGTAGTTCAGCACCTGATATAGTACACGCTGTGCATCCAGCTATTGCATTTGTCACACTGAGATCAGAAAGATTTGCCGGGAGCTATTTCTCCCATGAGAATTCAAGTGGAATCTGACTTGTTATCTTTGATTCCTTCTCCAGTGCTCATTACTGTACCTGGGAGGTAGTGGACACTCAGTAAATGTTTGTAGAATGAATAGCCATTTGGTCTCAGCTTATTCTTTATGGATTAGGATAATGAATAATGTAATTCAGAATAATGTACCACTCTTGTGCATTTACTCAGGGTGTTTTGGTGAAAGAAGATTTAAAAAAGTGTTTTCCTTTTTTCTGAGTTTCCAGATAATGATTTTGAGGAGAGATTTGTCAATTTTCAGACAAGTGTGCTAGGTTGTAGCAGTATAGGACTCAGACCTTGTGGGAAGTACCCCTCTGCCATGTAAGAGGTATTGGACCTGGGCACATACCTTTGCCTCTCCAAATGTAAGTGTTTTAGTTTGTAAAACACAATACTAATGACCTCCCAGACTTATAGTGAAGATTCAGTGACATACATCAAAACTGTATATACACTAGACCCCGGCTCTTGAGAACTGGGGTTTTTATTCTCTGCTGGATCTCCAGTGCCCAGAACAGTGCCTGACATACAATAGACACTCAGTATTTGTTGACTGAATAATGTATATACAAGTACTTGCTAGCAGTCTGTTTAGAATATAAGATAAAGGTAGGAATGTGTTGAGAAATGGGGAGAAAGAGGCTAAGCAGGGACTAGAACATGCAGGACTTTACACAGAGCTAAGGACTGTGAATGTGTTAAAAGTTCTGGATCATAGCTGAAAGTTTTTTGTTTGTGTATTTGTTTTTTGAGTTAGAGTCTCACTCTGTCACCCAAACTGGAGTGCAGTGGCCGCTCCCGGCCGCCACAGCCTCGACCTGCTGGGCTCCAGCGATCCTTCCGCCTCAGCCTTCCGAGTAGCTGGAACTACAGGTGTGCGCTACCACGCCCAGCTAATTTTGATTTGTTGTAGAGATGAGGTCTCGCCAAGTTGCCCAGGCAGGTCTCAAACCCGCGGGCTCAGGCAATCCACTCAGTCAGCCTCCCAAATGTGCGGGATTACAGGCTGAGCCACTGAGCCCGGCTCATAGCTGAAAGTTAACATGCAGGAGAAAGGTGTGGTCATCTCTGTTTTGGAAAGATCATTTGGGTTACTGAACAATATTGGTTTAAACATTTTGAATTCCATGTGTTGAGAATTACACATGGCCTTTCTTGATGTAAACCTTCACGAAAAATGCACTGCCCTGTGTTTGAGGCTACGGTTAGGACGAGATTACCCAGGGAAAGTGTGGAATCTGAAGAGAAATGGACAAAGGGAAGAATCCTTGAGGCTATATCAATATTGAAGAATTGGGGGGGAAAAAAGCCCCTCGTTTGTTTCTTTTTCTTGCTTAAGGTGACTAGCCTCATAATGAAAGTGGGATCCTGCCAGTATAAATTACATTTTATTTTATTTTTATTTATTTATTTATTTGTGAGTTGGAGTCTCACTCTATCGCCCAGACTGGAGTGCAGCGGCCGCTCCCGGCCACTGTAACCTCGACCTGCTGGGCTCCGGCGATCCTTCCTCCTCAGCCTTCCACATAGCTGGAACTATAGGCGTGCGCTACCACACCCGGCTAATTTTTGATTTACTATAGAGATGAGGTCTCGCCTGCCCAGGCGGGTCTCAAACCCGCGGGCTCAGGCAATCCACTCACCTCAGCCTCCCAAAGGTGTGGGATTACAGGCTGAGCC
>NW_007035504.1:302814-352781 GCF_000164805.1 Carlito syrichta | reverse complement strand
TCCATTATATGAGTGAGAACATGTGATACTCAGATCTTTGTTTCTGTGAGAGGTCACTCAGTATTATAGACTCCAGTTCCATACAGGTTGCCGCGAAATTCATGATTTTGTTCCTTTTTATGGCTGCATAGTATTCCATCGTGTATATGTACCACATTTTTTTAATCCACTCCTCTTTTGACGGGTAGCATAGTTGTTTCCAGGTCCTCCAAATGGATCAGAGACCTAAATATAAAACCTCAAACCATAAGAACCTTAGAAAATGAAGGTTCTTAGAAAACCTCATGTAAATCGGAACTGGCATCCAATTCCTGAACAAAACCTGAAACCCACACTTCATAAGAGAGAAGATAGACAAGTGGAACCTTATTAAACTGACAAGCTTCTGCAAGGCCAAAGAAACCATCAAGAGAGCAGGGAGACAGCCTACAGACTGGGAAAAAGTATTTGCCAACACCAGGTCTGACAAAGGCTTAATATCCTGGATCTACAAGGAACTAAAACGTGCTGAAAAGAAAAAAACAAACAACCCCATTATAAAATGGGCAAAAGATATGAACAGACACTTAAATTACATTTTAAAATATTTATTTGAAAAGCTTTTCCTCTTGGGGATGATGCATTTCTTTTCAAGTAGGATACTTAAAATTCATACCTGGCAGGAATGCTTACCTGGATGCCTCTTGAACTCTAAGCTGATGAGAATTTGGAGGAGAGCCCTTTGGTACAGAGTGCTTAGGAAGTGTAGTGGACAGTCAGTGTGTCACAGGCTGATCTATCTGGAAAGCTTACTGGCTCCTCAAAGCTCTCTTCATCAGTTACAGTATACCTTCCTAATTGAATTTGACTTGGTTCTCACTTTCCCAGTAGACTTTAAATTCAAATGGCATTCCCTGGCTTGCAACTCTCACCAGCATTTATATGTTGAAGTTGCTGCTTTCATTTGGAATGATTTTGTTTAGTGTTTCTATATCATCTGGTTGTGGTTGGGTCCAGATCTTCATATTCTTGAGTGTGAATCCCACTGCTTCCTGGGAGCCCATGTCATGCTTCAGGGGTTCCCTGAATATATATGTATAAAACAGAGACAACATTCTAGGTAGATGAACACATTTCATTATTAACCAACTTTGGCTGTAACCTTTCATATGCAAACTGCCACAAATCCCCCCCTCTGTCCCCTACTTTCATTAGGGCTTTGGGTAGGAGCCAGCTCACTTGCCTGTTTCAGGCTGCCTTTCTCTTGGGTTGCACACCAGCTCTTGTTTGTTTTTGAGTGGGGCGTGGGAGCCTCCTTCAAAATGGATGGACTTCAGGAGCATTCTTACTGCAACAGTCACATGATAACAATGGACCAAAAAGAGAGAGGTCCAGGAGAAAAGCCTGGAAAAATTTACCTCTTCAAAAGACAGCTTTTTAGCCTCTTGCCTACCAAGTGGAAGCTCTACCTTCTAGTACTTTAACCCAGTTTAGTGTCCAACAGGAGGCCATTAGAATGGCCCTACTTCTTTGGTATGGGTAGTGATAATACAGTTTTGGGGAGTACAGCAGGGATCCTGGTTATCCTCCAGAGACTTGAGAATGTCACTGAAATTTCTTCAGTTCCTTTGCCCACAGACCATACCAGGAATTAGTGATGTGTTAGCTCATAGTTCCCAGTCTCATAGTTCATTTAATTCACTTTGAAGTTGTCAGTTTCTACTTGAATTATCTGTAAAAGACCTTCCAGAGTAATTTTGTCGTCTGTTTGAGAATATCAGTAATAACTTTCTAAGCATCTTGATTTGGATGCTTTATTTGGAGAGAAAATGTTGGTCTCAACTAATATCACATATATGAAGAGGGACCCCAAAAAACTGGAATTAGACCTGGCTTGGTGGCTCAGCTTGTAATCCTAGAACTTTGGGAGGCTGAGGTGAGTGGATTGCCTGAGCCTGCACGTTTGAGACCAGCCCAGGCAACTTGGCGAGACCTTGTCTCTACAATAAATAAAAAATTAGCTGAGCATGGTAGTGCACACCCATAGTTCCGGCTACTTGGAAGGCTGAGGCGGAAGGATCGCCGGAACCCAGCAGGTCGAGGCTGGGGTGGCCATGAGTGTGCCACTGCATTCCAGCCTGGGCAATGGAGTGAGACTCCAACTCAAAAACAAAAACAAAAACAAAAAAACTGGAATTCATTTTTGGAAGGTGAATTTCTTATAGTACAGGGTCCCCTACCAGGTAATCCTTCTGCATCAGCATTTCAGCTAGCCTTGTGAGGGGTTGTGTTCAGCTTCAGTTAATTTTGTGTTTTTGTTGAAGATTCAACTCATTTGCCCATTTCATAATGGATGATTTATTAGCACACCTGCCTTTACCGTGCCTAGTGTTCAGCAGTTGTTTCTGTGTGTGTGTGTGCGAGTCAGAGTCTCAGCTTATTTTTTGGTTTATTGTAGAGATGAGGTCTCACCAAGTTGCCCAGGCTGATCTTGAACTGCCATGCTCAGGTAATCCTCTCACCTCGTCCTCCCAAAATGCTGGGATTACAGGCTGAGCCACTGCTCCTGCCAGTGTTTAGCAGTTTTTGATAAAAAATAACATGACCCCACCCATGTTCTCTGCCATCTCTGTTCACCCAATCTTGCCCCAGTGACTTTTTTTTTTTGTTTCTCAGGATGAAAAAAGTCCTCAAAAGGAAACATTTTGCTGATGTGGAGGAGATGAAACAAAAACAGCAGAAGCACTAAAAGGCATCAAAATTGACAGTTCAAAAACTGTTTTTGAGTAGTGGAAAAAAAGTGTCTCAATAGGTGTATTGCATTAAACAGAGAGTACTTTGAAGGTGACTGAAGTTTAAACATGTAAGAATAGATACACAATTTTTTATGAGTAAATTTTTTTGGAAGGTCCCCCTCATACTTAAAGGAAGCAGTATTTCTTCTGATTTAACCAGATCACAATATTCAGAATAGAGTTCATACACAAACTTCATCTTGAAACCTAACTTATATAGTATACTTGACACTAACCAGATGTCCATTGGAAATGTGTTGTATATCTTGATAAGTTTCTAAGAATTCAGACTTCCTTGGGTTGGCTGTGCCTCAGAAACACAGGTATGTCTGTGATATTTGTTATATCTTAGTTATTTTGTTTAACACTATAGATCCAAAATGTTAATGAGTTAGTTTATATTGTTTAATATCTTCCAAGTTATTTATAGCAAGGTCCTGGAATCAAGCGCTGTTAAGAAGATAACTCATTCAATTTAGTTCTGCAAGAAGTAATCCTTTTCAGAGATTTCATTTAAAGATGTGGTACATCTTTGTAGAGAAAACAATTTATTTTTCCTTTTTTCAATTCTAAAGCTGAAAAACTGGAAGGGAGAGTATATTAGTTTTCTGTGGCTATGATACAAATTGCCACACATTTAATGGTTTCATTATCTGATCTTGGTGATCAGAAGTCTGAGATGGTTCTCACTGGACTGATATCAAGGTATAGGCACAGCTGTGCTTCTTTGTGGAGGCCCCCAGCAGAATCTGTCCCTGAACTTTTCCAGCTTCTGGAGGCTGCCCATGTTTCTGGGTTCGTGGCCCCTTCCTCCGTCTTCAAAGCCAGTGACATCTTCTTTCTCACACTACCATTTCTCCACTTCTTGCTGTTCTACCTTTCTCTTCTATTTGCAGAGTCCTTTGTGATTATGTTGGGCTCATGTGGATAATTCTGAACACTCCCCATTTTTAGCCAGTTGACTGGTAGCCTTAGTCCCATCTGCAACCTTAATTCTCCTTTGCCATGAAACTTAACATTTATGGGTTCTGGAGATTGGAATATGAACATATTTGGGGGAACTGTTATTCTGCTACAGAGGGATAGTGGAGTGTGTCAAAACGATATTTATCAAGTGCTTAATATGTCTTCAGCATGACTTTAGAGATTTTTGCATATTATAATATTTCAAGTTATACATCAGGAATCCTAGGGATATTAAGTGACTTGTCAGTGTCATGTAGTTACTAATAACAGTGAACTGTTATTTGTTGAGTTCTTGCTAAGTGCTAGACATTGCCAGGAGATTTACAGACCATAGTTTTTTTTTCTTTCTAATGCTCAGTACAGCCCTCTAAGATGAATGACATAAATTCTGTCTTACAGGTAAGAAAACTGACTCTCATGGAAGTTGTGACTGGCCCAGTGTCACATGACTGACTCATAACTGAATGCTTTGGATTTCATCAGTCTGATTCCTAAACCAATGCTGTTTCTGTTACATTATAGTGGATTAAGATGGAAAGGCATTATCAAGTTGATGTTTCTTGCCTCCTAAGTCACAGGGCAGTCTTATCTGGGTAATATTCAGAGTGCCTAACAGGTTGTTTGTCAAAGGTTATTTGGCATCACATATCAAAATGATCGGGTAGTTAATCAACTGACTAGATGACTTCTGTGTTTTTGGATTTTTTTTTTTCCCGTCTCTCTACCATCCCATTTTTTATGTATTGGTAGACCATACCAGCCTTAGTAAGTATTTATTGTACTCCACTTTAGTTATTGCATTTCCCCTATCCCCCATGCCAAGCAGTGTCTTCTAACTTTAATATACCTGCAGTCCTTAATTGGAAGTTGGTGTCTTTGACTTCAAGGAAAATCTGATCAATGAAATGTTGCAGGTTAAGTGGTTTCCTATCAAATCAACTATACATTTCTTCCCTGCTATTTATGTGACATCGTAGTTAGTTTCTATGTAGTATAGAATTCTGTGGTGTCTAGGACCTTTGTATTTGCTTTTCCCTCTGTGCTAGGTGTGTGGTATCATCTGGTGCTCATAACAGTCCTTTTTAGGTACTAGCACTTTTGACATTGAATAGATGGAGAAACTGACCATCAGAAAGGCTAAATGATTTTTTCAGGGTTACATGGTATATGGTGGAGCCAGAACTTCAGTTTATGTCTGTTTGCTTTCAAAACTGTAGTTTATGACCTCAAACAATTCTCATTTGGGTAAGCAAGAAATAAAAATAGAATAAAAATAAAAAAGGAAATGACATTTAAAGATAGAAGTAGAGGAAATGTTGAAAGGCAATGGCTACTTGCCAGATGAATGATACCAGCAGTTGATATAGTAGAAATTCAGGAGAGAAAGATCATTGTAGTCTGGGGGTAATTAGTGATGGCTTACGAAGGAGAAAAGATTATATCAAATTTCCATATAATTTTTTCCATGATGTTTCATAATCAGAAGTAAAACATATAATAATGACAGTGGTGGCTACCATTTATTGCATATACAATTCCAGGATCTGTTTTCCAGATCTTTTAGTATATTATTTTATTTAACCTTTGCAACAGCCATAGGTATTAATTCTATATGTAATGAAACTGAGCCTGAGAAGTTGAACCCTAATGTTTAATATGTAGCAGGGCAAGATTAAAACCAAGCTCTCTTTTCACTTCTAAATCTGTGGGAGTTTTTTTTTTTTTTTTTCTTGCTTTGCTGTAAAAGGTCTATCTTATGTGAAATAATTCCATAAAATATGGGGAAGACATAGAAAAACTAAAAGTGAGTAACATAATAATTAAATAGGTAAAAAATGCTCAAAGAACACAAGTTTATATATTTAAAAGTAGGGCTAAAATGTGCTTGATTTATATTGACCCTGATGAGCTTAGTGATATGGAACATACTAGGACTTGATTCAGCAGTTTGTTTCCAATTTGATTCAGCAGTTTATTTCAATTAATGTCTATGGTAGGCTGAATTATGATCCTCCGAAATATTCATGTCCAAATTCTCACAATGTATATGGCAAAAGGAACTTTGCAGACATGATGAAGTTAAGAATCTTTAGATTGAGAGATTATCCTGGATAATCTGGGTTAGCCCAATGTTATCACACTGATCTTTATAAGAGGGATGCACAGGAGGAGTCAGAGCCAGGTAGAAGGCAGTGTGACAACAGAAGTGGAGACTGGATTGATAAGGCCACCGCCTTGAGCAGATGGGAAGAACAAGGAGAAGGATTTTCCTTTGGAGCCTCTAGAACGATGCTGCCTTATCCAATTTAAATTTCTAGCCTCCAGAACTGTAAGATAATACATTTACGTTGTTGTGTTAAATCACTAAGTTTGTAATAATTTGTTAAATGACAATAGGAAACTGATATACCCAATTTTTAGTAATGTATACGATAACTAGGTAGAAGATAGCAAGGAAATAGAAGATTTGTACAATACTATAAGCCAACTAGATTTAATATACATCTATAGAACATGCCCTCTAATAAACTCAGTGTTTTCTCAAGTGCACGTGGAACTCTCCAGGATAGACCATATGCTGGTCTATAAAACAAGCCTTCATAAATTTTAAATGATTGCCGGGTTCGGTGGTTCAGCCTGTAATCCCAGCACTTTGGGAGGCCAAGGAGAGTGGATTGCCTGAGCCTGTGGGTTCAAGACCAGCTCAGGCAACTTGGCAAGACCCTGTCTCTACAATAAAATAAAAAATTAGCCGGGTGTGGTAGCATGCACCTGTAGTTCTGGCTGCTTGGATGACAGGCCGGAGGATTGCCGCAGCCCAGCAGGTAGACCCTGGGGTTGCAGTGAGTGTGCCACTGCACTCCAGCCTGGACGACTCTGACTCAAAAAAAAAAAAAAAATTTTTTTTAATGATTGAATTTATCCAAAGATATTGCTCTTACCACAGAGGAATGGGATTCGAAATCAATAACAGAAACAAAAATGTGGGAAATTTACAGACTTCTAAATAACCAGTGATCCAAAGAAGAATTCATAAGGGAAATTAGAAATTATTTTGACATAAATGAAAATGAAGATGCGGCATATCAAAACTTAAGAGATGTAACAAAGTAGTATTTAAAGGAAAAATTACAGCGGTAAACATGAGGATAAATTTCAAATCAATTACCTAACCTTCCATTCTAAGATACTGGGGGAAAAAAAGAGCAAATAAATCTACAACAAGTAGAATGAAGGAAATAACTCAATTTAGAGTGGAAGTTAATGAGGTAGAAGATAGAAAAATAATTAGAGAAAAGTCAACAAGCCAAAATTGGTTCTTTGAAAAGATCAACAATGTTGACAAAACTCTAACTTAATTGACTAAAAGATAAGAGAGAAGATTTATGTTCTATAAATGTCTGCTACGTCTAAAATCAGAAATGAAAAAAGGGACATTACTTCTGACCTCACAGAAACAAAAAAAGAATAGAGGAAATACTGAACAGTTGTATGCCAATAAATTGGATAGCTTAGATGAAATGGGACAGATTCCTTAAAAGACGTAAATAACTGACTTATTCAGCCATACTCAAGAAGAAATAGAAAACCTGAATCTACTGGTATAGAGATTGACTTGTTAACCAAAAACTACTAGCTAAGAAAAACCCAGATCCAGATGGTTTCACAGGTGAATTCTACCAAACATTTAAGAAAGAAATTAATACTAATTCTTCACAAACCCTTTTACAAAATAGAAGATGAAGAAATGCTTCTACCTTCATTTGGGCTGCTAGAACAAAATTCCTTAGCCTGAGTAATTTATAAACAACAGAAATAAATGTATTGCTTACAGTTCTAGGGTCTGGAAAGTTCAAGATTAAGTTTCCAGAAAATTCAGTGTCTGGAGAGGCCCTGTTCCTCATAGATGATGCCTTCTGTGTGTCCATGATAGAAGGGTAGAAGGACGTAAGGCTCCCATAAGCCTATTTTATAAGGGCACTGATTCCTTTCATGAGAGCCTGTCTCTCATGACCTAATCACCTCCCAAGGGCCCAAACTCCTAATACCATCACCTTGAGGGGCAGGTTTCAATATTGGAGTTTTGGCCAATACAAGCATTTAGACCATGGCAGCTTCCCTACTCATTGTTTGAGACCAGTATTTCCCTGATTCCAAAATCTGAAAAAGACATCACCAACAAACTACAAACCAGTATTATACTATGAGCAATAAATTTCTGTTATTTATAAGTTACCCAGTCTAAGAAATTTTGTTATAGCAGCCTAGAAGACTAAGACAAATATTTTTTCCTCTTCAATTTTTTGGAAGAGTTTGTGAAGAATTAATATTAATTTTTCCTTAAATGTTTGGTAGCATTCACCAGATGAGCAACGTAGATGCAGTCATCATTAAAAAAAAAAAATGAACAAACCAGATCTAGCAGCATATAAGAAGGATTATACACCATGACCAGATGAGATTTATTCCAGGAATGCAAGATTGGTTTAGTATTCATATGCTAATTAATATATCTTATCAAAAGAATAAAGGACAGAAATCTTATAATCAGTAGATTTTAAAAAATTGACAAATTCTAATCTCTTTTATGATAAAGACACTCAACAAACTAGGGATAGAACTTCCAAAATCTAATAGCGTGCAGTCTATGAAAATATACAGGTAACATCATACTTAATTGGGAAAGACTTTTTCCTCTAAGATCAGGAACAAGGCAAATATATCTTTTTTACCACTACCATTCAACGTTGTCTTGGACATTCTATTGAGGGCAGTTGGAAAAGAAAATAAAATAAAAGGCATCCGGATTGGAAAGGAAGTGGTACAATAACATCTATTTGTATATGACATTATCTTGTATGTAGAAAATCATAAGGAATCTCATAAAGGCCTGCTAAAACCAATAAAAAAGTTTAGGATATTTCTTCCTTCCTCTCCTTTTGTATTTAAATTCAGAATGGAATGTTTCTTCTGGTAATATATGTACTATGTAATTTACTGGATTATAAATTTCATGAGACCAGGTTCATGTCTGTTTTGTAGTAACCTGTATAACTAACTAGTACTTGCACACATACCTAATACATGGAAGGTCCTCTTTCCACACTTGAATGAATGCTTATTATAGAAAAAAAAAGGAAATATAGAAAAGAAAATTGCATTTTTCATAAGCAGAGATAATCACTGGTAATATTTTAGACAATTTCCTTCAGTTTCACTATGTAAATTTTACATTGTGATATATATGATTAATATTCTGTCATAGTCATTTTCCTAAGGCATCAGAAGGCTGTGAGTACTGTTTTGCATGTGTGTGTTCTTCTCCGTATTTGGTATGTCATCATCTAACTAGCCAATTCCTCATTAATGAACATTTCCAAGTTTTGGAATTACTAATGATATCCTGATTTGTCTGTTGTGTCTTTATACTCTCTATCCCTCTCTGCTCTTAACCTAGATTACTTTAATAGCCTGAATTGTCTTTACCACTAGTGTCATTGTTCTTCTCTCCCTTTTGATTTGCATTTTATAAGATAGCAGTGCAACATACAAATCCAGTTACGTCATTCCTTTGTTTAAAATTTTCACTGGTTATCATATCCCCAAGATAAATTTCTCAGGATAGTTTCACTGTCCTATGTACCTGTATCGTCTTATTTCTGCCTCTCCTCTCTGATCCTGATATTACAGTCATGCTGGATTTCTTGTCTGGTTCATGAAAGCCACATTTTTTGTGTGTAGGTGAGGCCTCTGTGTATGTGCTGTTGTTGTTGTTTTTTAACACAAGTGCTGTTTTAAAAACCTTATTTGCTTAGCTCTTATTCTTAATGTCTCAGCTCAGCTGTCACCACCTGTAGAAAATTAGTTTGCTACTCACTTCAAATTATGGAGTGAATATCCGCTTCTCTCTTCTGTTTTCTTAAGGAACACTCTGCATACCTCTGTCACAGCCTCTATTACACTGGATTTGAACCTTATTTCTGTCTCCTCTGTAGACGGTAAGCTTTTTGAAGGCAGGGACTGTGTATCCAAGGTGCTTGGAACAATTTAGATCTTCTAAAAATATTTATTCAGTGAATGCTGCAGAGAACCTCTACACAAGTCTGTTGGCCATTCAGATAATTTCTTTAGGAGAGTTTCCTAGAAGTTGAATAAGTAGGTCAGAGTTAATCATCATCTTGAAGGCTCTTGACTCATATCGTCAAATTGATGTATAGATGAGTCGTACTAGTTACGCTCAGCCAGCAATGTATGTGAGCACTTGGATGGGCCTTCTAATTCATATGTTGTTGTAAGATCTGTTAGGGTGATTGGGGCTGTCACTGTTTAGGCCATGGCTGCTTAGGAAGATATCAAGTAGAAAGCACTTATTTAGTGGGCTCGCAGCCTATTGCCTTTTATGAGTACTTGGTAATGGGAACAAAATGTGCCAAACTAGAAAACTAGAAGTTTGGTTTTCCATTTCCCATCCTGGTGTGTGCTGCCTTTCAAATGCAATTTATTGTTCCTTGATATTGTTAGATGGGCAGAGAGCTTTCTGTGACACAGCCTAGTTATTGAAACAGTAATAGGCACACTGCCTGTTAGGCACACTGCCAGGATAAATGCTTTTCAGAATTTGGAAAAGCTTTTGGAGAAGCACTTCTTTCTGGTCTCCTTCTGGTTTCCTCAAAATTTAAAAGAAAAGATATCATTAATGTCACTGGACAGCACATTAATATATGGCCTCAGAGTTGCTGATTAGATGATGAACTTAGGGTGGCTGAAGTTGTAGTTGTCCACAGGCAGAGAGAAAAATAATTTGCGGTGATGTATGTAGACTTTGGATTTGCTTCTGATAAAACCTGCAGTGAAATCACAGAGCATCCCAGTGTTGCCCTGGGAAATAGGAAATGGTCAGATTTTTCTTTGATAAGCCTTAATACTAGAAAAGGGTAGAATGAGCTCTGGTTTAACTAGATTTGATTTCTAGAAGAAACTCTGTGTCCTTGGCTAAAATATTTTTTTATCAATTATATGCCTACATATCTATATGCTCCTGTAGACCCAAATGCATATGTATGCTATCTTTTTCTTTTTCTTTTTTGAGTTGGAGTCTCATTCTATCACTCAGGCTGGAGTGCAGTGGCACACTTATGGCTACCCCAGCATTGACCTGCTAGGCTCCAGCGATCTTCCACCTCACCCTTCCAAGTAGCCAGAATTACAGGCACGTGCTACCACACCCAGCTAATTTTTTATTTATTTTAGAGGCGAGGTCTCACCAAGTTGCCCAGGCTGGTCTTGAACCCGTAAACTCAGGCAATCCACTCTCCTCAGCCTCCTAAAGTGCTGGGATTACAGGCTGAGCCACAAAGCCCAGCTTTTTTAAAAAAAAATCTCTGGTTGTGTGTGTGTGTGTGTGTGTGTGTGTGTGTGTTTAGGTGGGTGGGAGCCTGGGAGAAGCCTGGGAGATTATGATTTCATTGTTTAGACAAGTAGTCTGATAGAGTAGATATAATGTGGGTTCTGGGTAACTATTAGATAAGAGGACTTGAGCAAGTTAATTCACCTCTGCAGCATTTTTTGCATCTGTAGAGTGACAACACTACCCAGCAATTAGTAGGGATGTTGGGAAGTGTGTGACCATCAGGTGTGTGACAGTAAATGAAGCATTTGTGAAAAGTCTCTTTAAATTAGGGACTGACAGGTAGTAGGTGCTCAATGAGTGTTAATTCCTTTCTTTTTTCATAAGGCTCTTCCATCAGCACACCTTGAAAAGAATTCTGTGCATTAAGTAATGGATGATGCTTTGTTACTGTTCTTGCGCTTATTCCTGGAGGTGATAGCACCTTTTGGGGTTTTTGTTCCTTCCATGCCGTTTCTAGACATCAAGTCTCTTTCTCCCTTCTCACTTCTTCCTGTACCTCCTTCCCATTAAAAAGAAAGTCAGCTAAGGGGTTTTCTCTATTGAAATGTTATATTTACTGGCTATGTTTTTTTAAGCTTAACCCCCCCCCCAACCTTGGGGAGGTGAATCTCCTCTTTCTCCAGTTTACTTTATAAATAAACTATGTTTTTAAATCTAAAAAATCTAAAAAAAAGGAAATGTTATATTTACTAATTCAATACTTTTTGCACCTGGCCCATGCTTATAAGTTACTGATTATATTTATGGACTCTTTTCTTTCACATTAAACATGTGGCACAGTGGTCTGACCTGTCTGAAAATATCTTCTTCCCACACCAGTAATTAGTATCATTGCGTTGTTGTTTAGCACCAAAGCCAAAGCATGATGGATTGTGGCAAGTAAACACATTGGGCTGCCATTAGTGCTTTTGTTGTGGTTTACAGCTGCCCACACAGGCTTGTAATTGTCATCAGATTGTGGTGTAGCAGGGCGTTGTCATGGTGTCTGTGGGGGAAAGTAGAGGGCATTTTCTGTACTTTGAAATCTTTTAAGCTAATTAGTCTTTGGATCTAAGTTGTAGTGTAAAGCACATGAATTAAATCCATACTTTGAATTTTCATCATTTTTTCCTTTTCCTTTATGAATGTACTGTGTTATGAAGGCATCAGGGTTAGGTGCCTGATTCTGCCACCTGCCTGGTTTCCTGCTGCTCACTGCTGTCTCTTGCAGAGCTGGGCTTATTCTCCCAGATCCGGAGACCTTGGAGTGTTTGATATTTGAATTCGGTCATGACTTACGCCCTCTCCTCACCCGGGGCTGTTGGGACTCTGTTTCTGCCTGGATAGGGGATTTTTAGATATATTTTGGAATATAAATGTAGAATTCCAATATGTTTTGATGTAAGATGACTTTGAATTTTTGGAAGATAATATTTTTTGAAGATAATATTGCATAGTGATTAAGCATGAGGCCTCTGGAATCAGACTGCTTAGATTTCCATCACTCCCACTTACTAGCTGAATTTCCTGGGACAAATAATTTAACCTCTCACTACTTAGATTTCCTCAGTTGAGGTAAAATATGGAATATAGTAAAAATAACTCTGCCTCAAAGGGTTACTGGGAAGGTTAGATATGCTAACATATAATACTTTGAGAAACAAAACCTAAAGCCTCATGACTGAATGAACAGATGCCTCATAGCCAAAGAGATTCCAGAAAAACTTCAAAAAGTTTTTTGGGCCAGGTGCGGTGGCTCATGCCTGTAATCCAGGCACTTTGGGAGGCTGAGATGAGAGGATTGCCAGAGCCCACAGATCCAAGACCAGCCTCGGCAACTTGGCGAGACCTCATCTCTACAATAAATAAAAAAATCAGCCAGGCATGGTGGCACATGCCTGTAATTCCAGCTACTTGGAAGACTGAGGCAGAAGGATTGCCTGAGCCTTGCAGGTCAAGGCTGCGGTGTCCGTGAACTTACCACTGCACTACAGCCTGGATGACAGAGTGAGACTCTGATTCACACACACACACACACATACACACACACACACACAAAGTTCTTTGGCCATGAGATTGGTCACACATCAGTACACCCTTTTCCTCACTATCACTAGACTTTTTTCCCTAAGAAGTAAACAGAAATTAACCCTGGCAAACAACTCACCTGCTGTTAATCAACTGCCTGATGCTATAGTCAGACTCCCTTCCCTCTTCAGATTTTGACATGATAGTTGATTAGCTTACAAAGCATTCCTTTCAGATACATGATCATCGACCATGGACTGGTTTTGACTGGTTTACAGAGTGTGCAAAGGATGCCTTTGTGTCTTAAGTTTCACCCTTTGACTATGGAGCCTGATTTCACTGCATTTTAATGTTAAGTTTTCACCCTAAAGTGAACATTTACACCCTAAAATGTACATGTATCACATGTACATTTGTTTATCATGCATGTGCATGACCCCTTTCATGAATATACACAGCTCCTTTAAAGTCTGTTAAAAATGCCTGTTTAGCCAACCCAGTTCACATAAAATTCCTATCCCATTGCTCCTCCCTGAGTGCCTACTGTCATTCTCAGCCTGAGGCCCTGATTTCCAGTCTGCAGATTACAGTCCTTCTCAGAAATAAAGTTCTTTTTTCCAAATTTATAGATCTCATGATTTCAAGTCAGCAGTATTCATTGCCTGGAATGTAGTAACATTCAATAAATGCTAGCTATTGTTGTTATTATTATCATTTTACAGATGTTATTTGTCAAGTGCTGTGCTGACTGTTGAGAATGGGAAGATAAATATGAAATAGTCCCTGACATAAGAAACAGCAGTCTACTAGGATATGTACAGTGGGACTGTATATGGTGTTACAAATGCTGTGCACAACAAATCCCTCTCTCCATCTCGATTATCCTCCTTACTCAGTTCAGTTTTTTTACAGCATTCTTTTACCATCTGACATAGAATCCATTTATCATGCCTCTATCTAATAGAATATAAACTCTGTGCAGACAAACAGCACTTTGCTTATTTCTGTGTCTCCAGCACCTATCACAGTGCCTGATGTGTAATAGGTATTCAGTAGAAGATACTGATTGAGTGAGTGCTCAAAGTGCTATGGGACCACTGATGAGAAAACAATGAATTAGCCTGGATTATACAAGGAAAACTACAGTGAGACAGTACTTTTTAAGTTGGCCCTTGCAGGACAAGTAAGAATTTGTCAGCTATCTACAAGGTGGAGAAGGACATTCCAGCCAGAAGAGCCAAAGTTTAGGGATACTATATACTATGTATATTCTATGGCATGAATGCAGAGAATGGGTCATACCTGTTGTCACATCAGCCCACACTTGAGGGCTAGTTTACATGGAGATTATAGGAATTTGTTTTTCTGCTACTTCCTTTTTCTCCCATGTTCTCATCCAAACTCTTATTTATTGCAGGATTTTTAAAAAATGTAAGTTATATTATAGCTTTGTCTTTCTGCATGAAGTTAACTTCTAAAATACCACCTATTCCTCGGTGATATAATCAACCACAAATAGGACTAAATAATGATGATACAGATAATGGGGATAATGATGATGTCATTTGCAAAGCCTTTTATGGTGATTTTACCCCAGCAGTTTCACTTGTTGCTTCACTTCAGCCTCTTAGTAACACTATGTATGCAGGATTGTTGGCATCCCTAGTTTCTGTATATCTTTTTATTTGCTTAGACCCTTAAAATATAATGTTTACAAAGATGCACCGGTCAAGAATCCTTTGGAGGGAGTTTTCACAGGATTGATGCATTTGAGATTGTGTTTAAAGCATAAATGGGATTGAAAAAGAGGGAGAGAGGTTAACAGTACATACGAAGCCATGGAGCCCTGATGGTTCATGGTGAATTGCAGAATGGCAAAGAGTTCTAGATGAATGGTTGCTGTAAGGAAAGGAGAGAAAATATAGAGAGAGGGTTCATTTTGTCTAATTCTGTCTGAGTATCTGTACTGATTGATGGAATATGGGCATTGCCCTAAAAGCAAGTGGAGGAATCCTTTTAACTCTTACTTGTTAGCCTTAAGGGATTGTTTTAAGGTTATTGAATCTTGTCACACAGCAGTGCTTAAAAAAATTATACATATATTTAAAAATCAGTGTTAAACACTTCAATTTGAGTGTATCTTGCTTCAGAAATTGTAACTGTGTGTGCATGTGCATAGGTGTGCTTGTGTGTATGTATATATGTGTGAGGGGGATATCAATATTCAGAAAAGTCTATAGTATATAAATGTTTATTTCAACAATTGCATATATTTCTACGTAAAGTTATGTATTTATGCTGTTATATATATTTGGTTTTAATCTGTCACTTGCTGATACTGATCTTGCCTTGCTTAAAAGGAGATTATTACCATATTGATCTCACAAACAGAATTAAGGGGGAATTAATTTTTTTTGATCTTTAGATTGTTGTTGCCAAATTATTGAATCAGTATCTTTATCAGGTACATTGGTAGCAAGAAGAACCACATTTCTTTCATTTACTGAGCTGTTGAAATGGCTTTCTTATTGTGAATAGATACTACAGCCTGGCAGACAAAAGAAGTTTGCAGACTCACTTCATGTTCAGCTTATTAGGAGAAATACTTAAAAGGCTTAATTTATGTTCTCATCTATATTAGTGTTTGGATTCAGCATCTAGAAATTAGACAAAGTTAAGGATAGCAAGTCTCAACCTCGTTCCAGGCAACCCTGTAAAATATTATGCCATCCTTAACAATGGGATGGGTTGAGAAAAAAACCAAGGTGAGGATGCAGGGCTATTGAAATTCATAGTATGGATTTCATATTTGATGGAGAGTGTGGTTATTACCAGAAGCATAGAAAGAGTTCATGTTCAATTTACAACTACTAAACAGCTTCATGCTCTAAATATTGTATGTTGATGTAACTTAAGTGGAAAAAGAACATATCTTGAATATTACTGTTGTTCTTGTGCATAGTTGATGCTTAGTAAACATTTTCTGAGTAGATATTAAGTTATTGTGTCCAGTTAATCCTGGGTTCATAGCCCAGCCATGCTGATTATTAGCTGTACAAAGTTAGATAAGTTAACTTTTTTGACCCATCTCTATTGTTATGAAAATTAAAGATGATAGCATGTGTAATAGTCGAGTGATGTAAATGATAGCAGCTATGACTATGATTTATATTTTAAAATTTTTATTGAATTATAGCTAGGAATATATTAAGAAAGCATCTTTTTTTTTTTGGAAACTGTCCAACTACTCCCTCCAACTCCTTTACAAAGTCTGTCTTCCTTACTAGACTGTAAGCCCCAAGAGGTTATGGCCTGTCCTTTTCTTTTTAACTGACCGCTGTATCTGTCATGATTCTGGACAGATAGTAAGATTCCAGTCTATTTAATGCCCACTGGACACACATTGTATATCTGTGATGTTGCCTGTTCTTTTGGCATGTGTTATCAACATCTTCATCTTTCCTTGCTCAGGTTTGCCCACTGCTCTGTCTTCAGCTTGATAATACCCGTATTTGAGGCTTCAGCAACAGTTAGCCTTAGCATCCACTGCCCTAGTGAAAAGTGTGCTCATTCTTTCCTGCTCTCCTGGCCACTTTGGTTTAGAGTGCACCTTGAAGTCACTGCATGTTTATGACAGTTCTTTTCTGACTGTGCCACTTAAACTAGTCTCATGACCTTAGCCAAACGTTGACAGTGGGTTTGTTGTAAAGGTTAATTTTTTATTATTATAGACACAGAAGTATTATAACATTTTATGGTTTTAGAGCAATTACCATAGTTCCAACCCCCGCCCCCAGATGCATCAGCAGTGACTCCATATATCTGGAGTAGATTGGGCTTCTTACTTGGGAGAGAGAAGTCATGGATTTGTGTCTACAGATAAGAGAGGAAGATATAATTCAAGGGCAATGACTATTTGTTTTGACTGTTGTTTCTTCAAGGTTGTAAAGATTAAATAAGATCACTACTGTAAACTGCTTTGGGCATAGAAGTTCTGTGAATGTTTGCTAGTGGTATGAGCCTCAGGTCTGGTGCTTATCCTGTCCACCTCTGAAAAAGGGCATGTCTTTTGGTGTACGTTTTCTACAATGTGGACATGTTGATTTTTGCCCTAGGGAATTGATTATCCTCTGTGAAATGCAGCGTTCTGGTTCAGGAAATGTTACATGAAGAAAAATGCCCTCCCTCTATCACAGCTGCATGGATGTCTGATAGTGAGCAACCTGCCTTAGTACCTTGTGACCTCAGACAACTTATTTTTCTTCTCTGCTCTGAGCTTTCACCTGCTTATCTTTAAAATAGAGATAATGATGTCTGAGCTGTAAGGTAAGATAACATGGAAAAAATGCAAAAGAGTTTTTAGTTTGTAAATTGTAATAAAAATATAAAGTATTATTATCATTATCATCATCATTGTTATTGTTAGGGTTATTGAACACAGGTGTGCGATTCAGCCTGTTGTTTTTTTTTTTAACAGTTTGGCTTTAAAAAGTTTCATAGTATGAAAGTGAGTGAATGATACAAGGCTTTGTGTAATCAGATGTTAGAAGGAATGCTAAGGTGCAGACTGAAGCTACGTTATTTTTTTTAAAAAGTATCACTGGAGGTTGAAATTCTGAGCTTCACTGTCTACTAATATTAGTACTGAATAAGGGAGTATTTTCTGATTGCTGTTTTTTGTGTTGACTTTTTCAGATCACTCCTTTGCTTTAAGTTTAAATATAAATCATTAAAATAGGTGATGACAGTAATAGTATTGGGAACACATAACATTTCGTATTTGATTTCATTCATCTAATATTTAGTATATGCTTCATGCCACTTGGTAGGCATACTTATTTTGAATGCCATTTTAGAATGAAATAAATAATTTCTAACATTTTATTTGCATCAGTTCTCAAAGAAAACGGAATGTATGGTAGTCTCATTTTCAAAGTTCAAGGGTGAAAGTTCCTGGAGAACAAGGGAGAGGAATTTAATTTGGGACTTGTTGGGTTTGCATCTAGTGGAGAGGGGCTATAATAGCTAAGCTGTGTAGTACATTAGAAAACTGGAATTGAAGCCTCTGCTACTCTTTCACTGGGTATGAACTCTTTATTTCTTACAGTTGTAAAGGTTAAGTAAGATAATTACTGTAAACTGCTTTGGGCATAGGAAGTACTCAGTACATATTGGTTTGGTGATAATGATACTTAGGTTTAGTGCTTGTATAAGGAATCTGACCCAGTGAAAATAGTTTGGGGTCACCAGTTCTTAAGTAGCAAATAAAATTGTGTTGAGTAAATGAGATTCAAAAGCAAAAACCCACCTCATCCTGACATATTTTTACGGGAGTTATTAGAAATTAGTGTTATTTCTTCTTTAACTATTTTGTAGAATTTTCCAGTTTCCCAATTTCTCCCTACCTGGATAGGGAGCTTTCTTTTATGGATGATTTTTATCTACAAATTCAACTTCTTTAATAGATATGGAGGGACTTCCCAAAATGGAATTTATTTGTAAAAAAAAAAAAAAATGTGTGTTTATTCCTACATGTTTAAACTTCAGTCACTTTCAGCCTTCTCAAAACTTCCAGATAAAACCTTTGGTTGACCATTTGCATCATGATTTGCCAAAGAAACCTCCGAGTTGTGGCAAATAGCTGACTGGTTCTTCTACCATGACAATGCACCTGCTCACATCGTGCTGAGTGTTCAGCAGTTTTTGATTAAAAATGGCATGGCCTCCATTCCCCATCCTCCCTGGTCACGTGACCTCTTCTCGAGTGACTTTTGTTTGTTTCCCCAGATGAAAAAAGTCCTCAAGGGGAAATATTTTGCCAATATGGAAGAGGTTAAACAAAAAACAGCAGAAGCACTAAAAGGCAAGTTCAAGAACTGTTAGGAGCAATGGGAAAAGCATCTTGGTAGGTGTATTGCATCCAATGGAGAGTACTTTGAAGGTGACTAAAGTTTAAATATGAAAAAATGAATACACAATTTTTTCGTTTTTTGAGTTGGAGTCTATAGGACTACTCAGTTTATCCTTGGGTGAGGGTTGGTAGTTCATGGGATTCAAAATGTTGGTTTATTACATCTAAGTTTTTGAATTTATGTTTGCAGAGTTTCTAGTATTCCCTTATTATCCTTTTCATGTGTATAGGGTCTGTGGTGATAGCTCCTCTTTCATTTTGGATAGTGGTAATTTGTGTCTTTCCTTTCTTGTTCCCTTTCCTTTACCTTCTCTCCCTCCCTGTCTCTCTTTTTCTCTTTCTTTTTTTGCTCTTTTTTTGTGAGTCTGTCTAGAAGTGTATCCAGCTTTCATTTTATTGATAATTCTTCATTGTCTCCCTGTTTACAGTTTTATTGATTTTTTTTAACACACACATATTTATTATAAAGTTTCTTGATTTGGGCTTATTTTGTTTTTCTTTTTAGTTTCTTAAGGTTGACCTTAGATTGTTAATTCTTTTTTTTCTAATGTAAGTATTAAGACTATAAATTTACCTCTAATCACTGATATAGTGACATTCTATAAATTTTGATATGTTGTATTTTAATTTTTTTTCTGTTCAAAATATTTTATAATTTTCCTTGAAACTTTCTTTTTGACCCAAAGATTATTTTATAAAGGTGTTTTTAGAGATTTTTTGTTATTAATTTCTGATTTATTTCTATTATAGTCAGAAACAGTACTTTGTGTGATTTTAGTTCTTTTAAATTTGTTAAGGATTGTTATATTATCTAGGATATGCTCTGTTTTGGTGACTTGCATACGCACTGAAAACCATATATATTCTGCTTTTGGGTTGAGGGTTCTAGAAATGTCAGTTAAATCTAGTTGATTGATGCTATTGTTAAGTTCTTTCATATATTCTTGCTGATTTTTTGTCTATTTGTTTTAATCCCCTATTGAGAGACTATTGTTGAAATACTGAAATGTAATGGTATTTGACCATTTCTCTTTTTAGTTCTACAGATTTTTGCTTGGTGCATTTTGAATTTCTGCTGTTAGGCACACACACATTTATTTAAAAGATTTGGAATGTCTTCTTGTTGAGCTGACCCATTTACCATTATGTAATATACCTCTTTATTACTGGTAATTTTCCTTGCTCTGACATGGACTTCGATTTTAATAAGAACACTTTGACTTAATTTTGATTATGATTGTTATATCCTACTTTTTTTCACTTTTTAACCTGTCTATTATGTTTAAAGTGAATTCCTTTAGAACTCATATAATTAGGTCTTTTAAAAATAAAATACCTATCCTGATAATTGCTTTTAAAAAATTTAGCTTTCATAAACTATTTAGATTTAGTGTTATTAAAATGTTTGCATGTACATCTGTCTTCTTATTGGTTTCTGTTTGTTCTTCCTTTTTCCCATTTCTTACATTCATTTGGATAAGTTGAGTATTTTCTATAATTTCATTTTCTTGCTGATTTTAGGATAACTATATACATTAACTTAGAATTTGTGCTTAGAATTAAATGTTTGTATTTCATGTTTTACTATCCCCCATTTGTGTTGTAACTGTCATGTATTACTATACTGAAAAACTTCATCAGGCTGTGTTAGAATTTTTGTTTTCTAGTGTCATAAATAATTTTAGAAATTTAAAAGGGAAAAGTATTATACTTAGTGACATATTCACCATGTTTGTTGGGCTTTTTTATTCTTGAATTTGTAAATTTACCTCTGATATTCTTTTCTTTTATAATAGACTGTTGGTGACTGATTCTCTTGGGTTTTGTTGTTGTTGTTTAAATCTGAGACTCTCTTCATTTTACCTTTATTCTTGAAAGATATTTCACTGGACATGGAATTCTTAGTTGATAGTTCTTTTCTTTCAGTATTTTAAAACTATAGAGAAATGCATAATCATTCAAATTATTGTTCCCTGTTTTGTGAGGTTTTATTTTTCTCTGACTAATCTGAAATGTTTTTATCTTTTGTTTACAGCAGTTTTTATGATGTGTTTTTGTGAAGATGTTTTGTCTACTCTCTTTGGGGTTTTGAACCTCTTAATTGTTAGTATCTTTTACCAAATTTGTGAAGTTTCCAGCTGTTTTTCTTCTTTTTCCTACAGTTCTATTTTTGGTACAGTTACTCTGCAACAACCAATCAGGTGCCAAGGGAAAATCACCTAACGTTTCCAAATGTCTCTGCAACTTCCCCAGCTAGTGGGCCAAGATCAGCCCAAGTCAAGCTAGCCAACCCTTCACGATTGAGCTGACAACCAGAGGTTACTACCCAATTAAATGGTAACAAGACTGGAAAGTCCCCCCCAACTCCTCCTCCCTTTGTGTAAAAGCATAAAAGGTGTCTGCTTAAGGAAGTCAGGACCTCTGGGTGTACTCTGCTGCGTCAGTTGTCGACAGAGATCCAGGCTCAAGCTTGCAAATAAAGACCCTCTTGAACTTTCATTGGAATTGGCTCTTGGTGGTCTCTTGGATTGAACTTTTGGCCGCTACACTATTTCTTCCATTCTCCTACTATGTTGACACAAAAATATTAGATCTTTTGGTATTGTTTCACAGGTCCTATGTCTATGTTCATTTTTTTCTCTCAATCTTTTTTCTTCATGTTGTTCTGGTTGCATAATTTTCACTCTGTGTCTTCCAATTCAAAGATGCTTTTTTTTGGTCATCTCCATTCTGCAATTTAGTAGTTTCAGTAAATTTTATGTTTGTTTGTGTGCGTATTATATTCTCTTTGGTCCTTTGTTATATCATCTGTGTCTTTGCTGAGATGTTCTTTCCATTTCTTTTCAGCAGTATTCATTGTTATTTCTGGGAACTGTTTTAAGGTAATCTCAAGGTGGCCACCGATGTCTTTCCGTTTTTTCCTTTTTGTGAATTATTGAGATTTTGCTGGGTTTTTGTGTGTCAAACAATTCTAGAATATATCCAGACATTTCAAATATTGCTTTATGAATGTGTCTAGACTCTTGGTTTTGTTTAATGCTGAAGGAACATATTGATTTTTGGCATGTTTGATTTGTTTTAGTTGACAGTTGCCATGACTAGGTTCAGGCTGTAGGCTCCTACATACCTTCTGTTGGCTGTTGTTATACTGTTCTGTTTTCAAAGTATTTGCCATGCTACTTGTTTTGGATCTGTTTTTGTGCCACACAGTGGCTAGTCTAAAGCTTGAGTGTTTCTACCCCATAACTCATTTCTCAAAGATTTTGGCATACTCTTAGAGTTAGAGCCACACATTACAGCATGGATGGGTTCAGAAGTTTTTACATAAATATCCAGCTTTCTCTTTTCTGTGTTCTCCCTGGGATATTTTGTGGCTCTCAGCCCCTCATTCCCTACCCACCCCCCCTGGCACCCTGCATTTTTAGTAGAAAGGCTGAGTTCAATATCCCTGCTATACTTTGTTCTTTCTATGACTCCTGCTGGTTTTCTCAGTGCCAGGTGGTGGGAGAATAGATTTTTTTAAAAACGGAGAAGTTCTCCTTATGCTTTTGGGATCATAGTTGTTCTAGTCAAAGTGCAGAGATCTGTTCCCTTCAATTTTTAAGTTGCTTTCTGGATAATAAATCAAATCCAGGAACTTGCTCAGCCCTCCTCAAACCTGTATGTTCCTCAGACCCTTTCACAGACCCTATTTCTGTTCCTCGGACTAGAAAGAGAAGGCTTTTCTTAGATCTTTCTCTGGTTATAACTGGTGCAAAGTTCTGGGTTTGGGGCTTTGTTTGAGTCCAGACTAAGAGAAACTGGAGGAGAACAAAAAAATCAGGAAACTCATCACTGGATTGGTGTCACTTCCACTTCTGGTTTTCTTTCCTGATTTCCTTGCAACCGTTTACTTTAAGAACCCTCAGATGCTGCTTCATGCATTCTGTCCAGGTTTTGGTTGTATCCATGGGAGACACTTAACTCCATTTTAATGGGAACTAGAGTGACAGCTTTCTCTTAAAATTTAAAGTCTTGAACTTTTCTCAGTTTTTAAAAATGCCATTTTAAATGGCACATGATTCATTTTATAATTAATGGTTTAAATATTTTCATGTTATGAGATTGATTTTTACTTTCTTTTGTTGTAAATAACAAACACTGTAACTAAATTCTTTTCATATAAATATTGACTCCAGTTCAGATTATTTCTGTAGAATATTCCCTTTGTTTCTGCTATTCTCAAGCACAATGCTGGATAATATTCATTAACTATGTCCTATGTACTAGGCACTGTGCCTCATGCTTTATCTCATATAATTCTTATAACTCAGTGAAGTGACCGCTCCCACCTGTGTTTTATTATTCTTCATTGTTCAAGATTTTTTACTTAGGTTTTGTGTGTTTTTTCCCCCAGGTGCTAATAATTTGGCATCTCAAAACTTAGGAATGAATTGTACTTTTTAAAATATTTCACAAAATTTCTTCAATTTTGTTTCAGATATAAATATTTAATAATAATGCTTTGGTCATTGACAGACTATATATACAACAGTGGGTCATATAAGATTATAATGGAACTGAAAAATTCCTATTACTTAGTGACCACCTGACCTTGTGTAGGCCTAGGTTAATGTGTGCATTTTTTTAAAATTTAATTTTATTGTAGGAACGTGGGGTACAAGTGAGGATTAACTATATAAGTAGGCTGCATGCAGGTAAAAAGTTGGGCCTCTAGCTGGCCCTCACTCCCCCTGGTAATGAACCAAGTACCCTTTGTGTTGTCATGTGTCCTCATCCTTCTTGTGCTCTCTCTCCCTCCCCTAACAGTGCCCAGTGACTGTCGGTATCTCCCTTGTGCTAATGTGACTAATGTTCAAGGCCCACTTACGAGCAAGAGCATGTGGTATTCTGTTCTTTATTTCTGTGGTAGGTCACTTAGTATAATGGTTTTCAACTCCATCCAATTTGCTGCAAAGTCCATGATTTTGTTTTTCTTTATGGCTGCATAACACTTCATCATGTATATGTGCTATATTTTCTGTATCCAGACCACTTTCAGTGGGAAGTAGGATTGGTTCCATGTTTTTGCTATATAAACAGTACAGCAAGTAAACATACATATGCAGGTGTCTTTGTAGAATGATTTGTGTTCCTCTGGGTATATTCCCAGGACAGGAATTGCTTGATTGTATAGAAGGTCAATTTTTAGTTCTTTTAGGAAGTGTTCCCTTTTCTCCTCCCCCATTTTTTTTTTTTTTTTTTGCTTATTAATGATAGCCATCATTACTGGAGTTTGGTCGTATCTCACTGTAGTTTTGATCTGCATTTCTCTGATGATTAGTGAGGTTGAGCATTTTTTCACGTGTTTGTTGGCTGCTTGTATGTCGTATTTTGAGAAGTGTCTGTTCATGTCCTTTGCTCACTTTTTAATGGCCTTTTTTTTCCTCCCTTTCTCTTTGTTTGGGTTCCTTGTAGATCCTGGAAGTTAGGGTCTTTGTCTGATGCATAATTTGCAAATTTTTTCCCATTCTGTGGTTTATCTCTTTACTCTATTGATGATATCCTTTGCTGTGCAAAAGGTTTTCAGTTTGATGAGGTCCCACTTCTCTGTCTTCGCTTTTATGGCATTCACTTTTGGGGTGTGTTCGTTTTTAGCAAAAAATGTTTAAAAAGTTAAAAAAAATTTAGTAGGAACAAGCCTATACAATAGGAAAAAGTAATTTTGTATGACTATACAGTGTGTTTGTATTTTAAGCTATGTTACTAAAAAAGAGTCAAAAATTTAGAAGCTTGTAGAGTGAAAAAGTTATAGTAAGCTAAAGTTAATATTTATTATTGAAGAACAAAAAAAATTTGTTAATACATTTAAAGTAGCCTAAGTGTACAGTGCTTATAAAGTCTACAGTGAATGTCTCACAGTGAATGTCACACTCACTGACTCACTCAGAGCAACTTCTAATCCTTCAGGCTCCGTTTATGGTAAGTGCCCTCTGAAAACACACTTTTTCTTGTTTCTCATACCATATTTTTACTGTACCTTTTCTGTGTCTAGATATGTTAGATACACAACTACTTACCATTGTGATACAGTTGCCTACAGAATTCAGCACAATAACATGTTGTACAGGTTTGTAGCCTGGAGCAAGAGGCCACACCATATAGCCCAGGTGTATAGTGGACTATACCATCCATGTAACAAAGGTGTGTAAGTACATGCTATGATGCTCACACAGCAACAGAATCACCTAACGACATGTTTCTTAGATGCATCCTTACCATAAAGTGATTCATGGCCGTATGTTACCAGTGTGGACTTTACTTTGCCTCCCTTTCCTCTGTAGTGGCTTCTGGAAGAGGATCCCTTGCTTTTCACACTATTGCAGGGATGAGAGGTGACTTCTCCCCAGTTCGTGCTCATCAGCCTAAGAGCAGATTCTCTTTTTTTTCTCCTGCCTGCCCATCTTTTATCTGTCAGGGAGGAGCTCCTGTCACTCCCATCTTAATAGTTAAAAGATGGGAACTATTTTGTGTTTTTTATATTTATAGGCTGCCTATGCATATTAGAGGTTAGGACCAGTTTTTGTTCTTAAGTTAAAATTAAATAGGAAATATAGTATGGACAGTTGGTAATCAGCATTTGTATTTGTACTTTCTGAGTTAATATTAATACATTTTTAGATAAAAGAAATAGATGAAGAGAACAGTATAATTTATAAAAATGCTGAAAGTTTCTTTTTTATTTTAACCAAAGTTGTCTGTTTCTGAAGCTCCCATGTTTAGGTAGTATAGAATGTGAATCACAAGGCTAATTTCTGATTTTTTTTAATAACTACAGGGAAGACAAGGCTTTGGTAATACAGAGCAGAGGATAACAACTGAACTGTGTAGTCACTGGGCAACATGTTGATAAAATGTTCCTGGTCAGATAAACTTGCACAGTGGGAAGAGTTTCTACTTTGTATTGGGTACTCCATTTGTAAACTGATAGTACATTTAATATAGAAATCAGGAATTTTTACAATGGCATTATTTTCTTAAATATTATTTGCTAGTCAGAGATACAGGTGTCTCTTTGTTAGTCAGAGATTTAGGTCTCTGTTTCTTTGTGTTGCAGAAAATGTGAATTCAGCCGTAGTTCATTTTTTTTTTTCTTTTCTCACTCGTTTAATTTTAGTAACACTTTTTCTGCACGGATGTTTTGCCATTTGCTTCCCTCTGACTCATTTCTCCAAATGGATTGTGAGCTCTTGGAGTCTCAATTTTTATATGTGTATATGCCTGTATGCCTGTCTGTCTGTTTCTCCCTTACCCGTTTCAAGGAAGATTGATGGAAAGTTACAATAGCTGTAGTTACATCCCTAGATAATTGTGAGGTATTATTCTTGTGTGTATGACTTCTTCTCTAATCACTGTTAGGTACCTAGGGAGGATAATTCTTTGGGTTATAGGGAAAACAAAACAATCCTGTCTCTAGAAAAGAAAGAAAAGAAATAAATGAAGAAAATGAGCTGGGATTTATGCATTAAGTTAGCTAAACTTTATTCCATTTAGGTAAATAAGTAGTGCTGGGTAAAGGTAAACTGTGTGTGTGTGTGTGTGTGTGTGTGTGTGTGTGTGTGTGTGTACACGTTTCATTTTAAACTTAAGATACAAGATAATTGCTTTGATTTATAAAGCTAAGGACAAGACAGCCCAAGAGATAAGGGGCAATTGTTTTCTTGCTTGGAAAACCAGAGAAGAGTTGCTATAGTTCATCAGTAGATCAGTGCAGTTCTCAGTGTATGGTCATTGAACCCCTGGAGGTTCCTAAGACTCTTGCAGGAGTTCTACAAAGTCCAAATGATGTTTTCTAATAAGATCATGTTGTTTTAGCCTTTTTCATTGTTAAAATTTTAATTAGAACGCAGAGGCAGTTGCCCCGTAGCAGAAATTGAGGTAGTGGTGCCAAACAGCTCTGATAGTAATTTTTTTTCTAATGTATTTGTGTATTTATTTATTTATTTGAGTGGGGTTTTACTCTATTGCTCAGTCTGGAGTGCAGTGGCACTATCAAGGTTCTCTGCAGCCTTGACATGCTGTGCTCAGGTCATCCTTCCACCTCAGCCTCCCAAGTAGCTGGGACTGCAGGCATGCACCGCTATGCCTGGCTAATTTTTTGATTTTTTTTTTTTTTTTTTTTTTTGGTAGAGACTAGGTCTCGCTATGTTGCCTGTGCCTTGGTCTCAAACTCCTGGGTTCAAGCGACCTTCTCACTTTGGCCTCCCAATGTCCTGGAATTACAGGTGTGAGTCACTGTGCCTGGCTGATATATAGACGTGTGTTGTGTGTGTGTGTGTGTGTGTGTGTGTGTTTAAGTCCAGATTTACTTAAGAATGTCCTTGATGGAACAGTAGAAATTATTGTTTTTGGTCATTGTTCTTTGAGTACATTAAAAAAAAATCCTTGTGCCAAAAAGAGAGGTCTATATACATTACTTCTTGTGAATGCTGTAGTAGTAGATAATTGTCTGAAGGAAAGTATCAGGTAAAGTACTGAAAATTATTTGGCAAAAACCCAGGTGTTTCTATATCTTAGTAATGTGAGATAGTAGATATGAAAGCACTTTAAGTGGCAGAGTATGCTGATCAGATATATAGGATTGTTAGCACTAGGTATGTGGATTGTAATACTTAGCTCCACTTGATATTTTTTTCAGCTGAACTTTGTGTAACTTAAAACAGAGTATATTTTACATTTCCTTTATGACAATAATTCCAATCCCTGTGTACATCTGTAGAACTGAGCCACTTAGAGAAAGCCTTTTGGCTGGAGAAAGAGATAAGATGTATCAAAGAAAATAAGAATCAGAAAGAGAATATTAAGATCTGTGTTCAATTTCCAAATTAATTTGTGCATATGGTAAGGATCAAGATTCATTAATTTGCATGTGCTTATCTAATTACTGTATTACCATTTGTTAAAATATCTAATTCTTTCTCCACTAAATGACCTTTGATTCTTTGTCAAAAATCAGTGGCGCATACATGTGTGGGTCTAGTTCTAGATACTATTCTGTTCTGTTGCTTTGTGGGTCTTTCCTTAAGCCATTACCATACTATGTTGCTTGCTGGAACTTCTTAGTAAGTTCCTGAAATTAAGTGGTATAAGTCCTTTAACTTTGTTCTTCTGAATTTTTTTTCCTGTTCACTGGAAGACCTTATGTGCAAGGCCCTTTTTTCCTTTTCTTTTTTTTAGAACATGCACAGAAGTTCTAGAATCAGCTTATCAATTTCTTTTCTTTTTTTTTTTTTTTTTTGAGTTGGAGTCTCACTCTGTCACCCAGGCTGGAGAGAAATGGCATACTCATGGTCACCTCAGCCTCAACCTGCTGGGCTTCTACTATCCTTCTGCCTCAGCTTTCCAAGTAGTGGGAACTAGAGGCACATGCTACCATGCGCAGCATATTTTTGATTTATGGTAGAGATGAGGTCTCGCCAAGTTGCCCAGGTGGGTCTCAAAACCGCAGGCTCAGGCAGTCCTCTCGCCTTGGCCTCCCAAAGTGCTGGGATTACAGGCTGAGCCTCCAAGTCTGGCCAACTTATCAGTTTCTTAAACAAAAAAGTCAACTGTGCTTTTCATATTGATTTCATTAAATTTATAAACCTATTTGGGAGAGTTGTCATCTTAACAATATTGAGTCATCTGTTCCATGCTCATGGTATATGTCTTCATTATTCACATCTTTTAAAATTTCTACCAGCAGTGTTTTGTAGTTTTCAATGTAGAGATCTTGCCCACATTCTGTTGCATTTTATTCCTAAGTATTTCATAGTTTTGATGCTATAGAAATATTTAAAAAGTTTTGATTTCTACTTTTTTGTGCTGTTACGTAGAAATACAGTCCTTATATCCATCACTTTTTCCAAACTCACTTATTACTTCTAGTGGGTTTGCTGTAGATTTCTTGGGATTTTCTGGATCGTATTATCTGTGAATAAAGACAATTTTACTTTTTCTCTCAAATCTGAATTACTTTTATAATTCTTTATCTTGTTGTACTGGCTAAGACTCCCACTACAATGTGGAGTAGTAGATATGGTGAAGAGACAATTCTTCTTTCCTTGTTTCTGATTGTGGGGGAAACCATTCAATCTTTCACCATTAATTGTGATGTACTGTGTAGGTTTTTCATAAATGTTTTTTATCAGATTGAGGAAGTTCTTTTTATTACTATTATGCTAAGAGCCTTTTTTAAAAATCATAATCAATGTTTAACATTTAAAAAAGTTTTTTCTACATATGTTTGGATGATCATATCTCATTAGTCTGTTAATATAGTGAATTACATTTAATGGTTTTCAAATGTGACCTGCACTAGGTGATCATGTATTGTTTAAGTATTGCTAGATTCATTTTGTTAATATTTTGTTAAGGACATATTCATCCTTGTTCATGAGGAATGTTAGTGTATAGATTTCTTTGTCCAATTTTGGTATTAGGTAAATAAAATGAGTTGGAAAGTGTTCACTCTTCTCTATTCTGGAAGAATTTGTATAGAATTGGCATTATTGTTCCTTACATTGTCTGGCAGAGCTCACCAGTGAAGCCATCAGGCCTGGCATTTTCTTTGAGAAAACTTCAAACTCTGAATTCAGTTTCTTTAACATGTAGAGGGCTATTCTTGCTATCTTTTTCTTCTTGAGTGAGCTTTGGCAGTTTGTATCTTTTAAATATATTATCTCTCCTCAATTATTATATTTATTACTGTAAAACTGTTGATAATATTCTCTTATTCTTTTAATGAATGCAGGATCTGTGGTAATGTCAATCTCTTGTTTCTGGTATTAATAATTATGTCTTTACTCTTTGGTTCTTAATCAGTCTGGCTAGAAGCTTATCAATTTTATTGAGCTTTTTGAAGCATCAGCTTGTGGTTTTATTGACTTTTTTATTTTATGTTTTTGATTTCATTTATATTTGTTCTTTTTTATTTCCTTCTTCTGTTTCCATGGGCTTAATTTACTAGTTTCTTCAATTGGAAGCTTAAGTCATTGAATTAAGACATTTCTTCTTTCTAACATAAACATTGAACACTTTGCATCAATGCAGGATTCTGAGCAAGCTGGTATTCTGCCCTTTCTCCAATAGCAGATGCATTTACTGTTAGTGCCGTATGTGTAGAGTAGGTTTTTTTAAGCTTCCACTGTATTCAAGAGAATGTCTTCTCCTCATCCTCCAGCACCACCCTGTCACCCAGGTGACCTATGGCTTTAATTCTAAACCTTTGGCTAGAATCAGGGTAGGTGGAGGAAAGCATTGGTTATGAGGGTTACTTATCTTGCCCCAGTGACAGATGGTTTTTGCTTTGTATGAGAGACAGTGATGCATGCAGTGTTGTTATTTTTTGTGTCTCTTAGTAGCATCTCATTACCACGTGTACTACCTATAGAGGCTCTCTTAAGTCTCCTGCTCCCCATCAGTCTGACTTGTGAGCATCCAAGGGGAGACCTATGGGAAATAGTTGGAGAGTGGATATGTTCTTCCAGCATTTTAAACTATCATGCTAGACCTCTAAGGCAGGGTCCCCAAACCATCAGGGACTGGTTTTGTGGAAGATAGTTTTTCCATGGCCGGGGGCGAGATTATCAGACATTAGATTCTCACAGGGAGCATGCAACCTAGATCCCTCTTGCATGTCCAGTTCACAGTGGGGTTCGCGCCCCTATGAGAATCTCATGCCACTGCTGATCTGACAGGAGGCAGAGCTCCTCTCACTGGCTGCCCACCTCCTGCTGTATACCTGGTTTCTAACTGGCCATGACTGGTACTGATCCCCTGCTCTAATGATTTGTTTAAATTTTGGTTGTTCTCTTTCTTTCATTTTTTTATAGCTGCCCTTCTGTGCTTTTCCAAAGTGGGCTCGTTTCTCTTTGGAAGGGCTTTTGAATTCCATTTATTTGATTTTGTGAACTCAACTCTCTGATGGGCTCAAAAATTACTGTACGGATTTTTAAAATTTTTGTCATTACTGAGGGGCAAGTGATGTTTTCTTGCTACTTTCTAAATCCTAAGTAGAAGGTGAATCTTAGCCTACTAGGCTTCTAAATGTAAGCAGTTAATTATCTTTAGGACTTCAAGGAATACTGAATTAGAGGTGGAGGAAGTATATCATGACAAGATTTCATTATATCAGTCAGAAGGTGATATTGTCTCGTGTGTGCCAGTAAATAGTACTTTTTTACTCCCTGTTCACCTTAGTGTTTTTTTGGCCCTTTGTGATTCCTTATTTCATTTATCATATTGTATCATGATTATCATGATTCTTTTTCTTTATAAATCTGTTTATGCCACCAAAGTGTGAGTTTCTTAAGGTCAGGGCTGGTTTTAACAATTATTTTCCTAGCTGCAGTACAGTCCAGAGTCCCTGGACCGTCACGTGAATGGAAGGGTAGTCAATGGAAGGAATGAGTGATGAGAGAAGAGCAGTGTGGGAAAGGCCTGTTTTTGCCTCTGGGGAGGTGATTAGAAAACTTGGGGACTGAATCTCTGTGAATGGAAGTAGGTTATGTGTGTTTTAAATGTAGGTCTTAATATCTTAGAAAGCATAGTTTAAGCTAATAAATATTTCTTTTGAAATGTGAATGTGTGCTAGAGAGAAAAGTGTTCCCTTCCTAGAAAATAGAAGTAGACTCTGCAGATGAGCTAAGAGCCAAATTGGGGCTAGAGCTGACATTGAAACTTTGAGCTGAGGGGCACATTTAACTACTAATGTAGAGATATGGACATGGATATAATATGAGAGAGTAGAAGGAAGGAAAACTGTAGAGAAATGGAAAGGTCATGAAAAGCAAATACCTAGCAAGAATATAGATCGGTGATTTGAAGAAAACTCTTCAGAAGCATTTTTGAAAACAAGTACTGGGGTTTGAAAAAAAAAAAAATCCACTCATATTTACCAAGTTGAACCTGGCAGGGGGGCTAGTGAATACTGACCAAGTGACTACTCTGTCAGTTTCTTATCTTAAATTCCCATACCCTGATACATATTTTATCTGTTGCTATGTGATAAACTGTCACGAGGTTAAAGTGGTTTAAAATAGCATGGTGCTAACTTGGACAGTTCTTTGGAGTCTCTCATATATGACAGTCAGATAGTAGCTGGGGCTGCAGTCATCTGATGGCCCGACTGGGCTGGATGCCCAGCATGGCTCACTCTCATGGCTGCCAGGTGGCTGGTCAATGCCAGGGAGCTTAGCTGGAGTTCTTGGCTGGCTGGCCTACCCATAGGCTCATCATGACTTGGGCTTCTTAGAGCACCAGGCAGGGCAGCGTTCTCAGAGGGACTGTCCCAGGGGTGAGCAATTCAGGAGGTGGCTCAGACAGGATCTGGAATGCTTCTTATTACCTAGGCAAGGAAGTTCTAGAGCCCCACTTCTGCCACGTTCTGTTGGTTAAGTCACTCATTAGAGTGAGCCCAGATCAAAGAGGATGTGAATTAGATGTGATCTCTTCTTAGGAGGAGTAACAGAGAAATTGTGGCCATTGTTATTTAGTTTTGATGAGCACAAACAAGACTTCATTGTTTTACAAGGAATACTGACATTTAGAGCACAGTGATGTTGTTCAGCTTGGATGTTCTCACTTTATTCCTGGTCTTAGTTCTGAGTACCTACCATTTGAAGGCATAAAATCACTATGTTGCCAACAGTGAATATGCCAGAAATGCTCTCTAGGTCCTAGAGGTGGGTTTAAAAGAGTAGTTTTGAGAAGAAGATATTGTCTCATGACCTCAACTGTCCCATTCTACATGTCTTTTTCTCTTCTTGCTACGTTTTAATGGCTGTTTTCAAGGCTTTTAGAGTTTGTAAATGTTTTCTTTCTGCATGAATTCAATCTTATTACCTTTTTACACAAGTATCTGTTACTAATAGGAAACAACATACCTGAAAGCTCTTGGTGTGAAGGGGGAGTCCTAGGCACAACTTACAGGGTTATTAGGACAAATAAAGTGATATGTAAAAATAAATTGGTAGTATGTTTTAACATCAATGTCTTTAAGACAGTGGGCACTTAGTAATATCTGCTGTGTGTTAAATACTGTGCTTTATACACTGAGTTTATTTTTAAAAATAAAAGTAAATAGTATTTCCCTCCTTTTACAAATAAGTAAAGTGTTAACCAAGTGAGTAAGTTACTTATTTGAGGTTATAAAGCTAGAAATTGGACTTTTTTTGTGTTATTCCATCTGACTTCTGAAAAATATATATTCTTTTTCTGTTATTATTTGGATCACATCGCTGTCAGATGATTTTCCTGTGATGATAATGTGGGAAGCAGCCCTGTCCTTTAGGACTGACTCCCCAGGGCATGATACTGACTTCCTTCCTTTTCCTTAGGTGGTCCTGTTAACCTAGGTTTGTGATTTCCTTCTTATGATAATGTGCTCGTTAAAGAATGTTGCCTGGCTCAATGAAGGGGATAAACCGGCTATGAGATGTCCACAGACTCAAAGATGAAGAAAATCCAGTTAGGTTCTGCTCTAAGGGCTTGTAGCCTTAGTAAATAAGACACTCTCCTTTGGGACTTTTGGGGGGGATGATGTATAAGAGAGCTTTTAGTCTTAATTAAGGAGTGCCTCAGCAGCAGTCTCTTGAGTGGCTCCTTCACTCTACCTGTGCTCCTCACCAGGAAGACCCCCACCCTAGGGCAGCCAGAGTTATCTTTTATCAACCAGGCCTGATCACATAATCCTTGGGTTGAAAACTTTTCAACAGGTCTTAGTTTACATATTTTTTCTTTGACCCTGAAGTGGACTGGATTGAGTCTTTCTGCTGATACCTTTCATAGCCCTGTATACCTACCTGTCAGAACATTCATTATCCTTTGCTATAATTGTCCCCCACATGTCTGCCTTCCCTACTCTACTTTACATTTCTTGATCATCAAAACTTTGTCTTTCTTGTTTCTGGAAGAACTCTGCAGTCAATGTAGTCCTCAGCAGGTCAGAGGAATTCAATAAATAGATGAATGAAAATGATTTCAAGTAATAGTTAAAAGTTTTTTTTTAACAGTAAAAAAATTATACATAGGTTAATTTTTCCTTCATTTAGTCATCTAAAATACATCGAGTGTCTACTCTGAGATACAGAAGTCAGAAAGTCATTGATCTGACTCTCAAGCACACAGTGTGGAGCGTGGTGAAGACATGCAGTGATACCTGTGGTACACTCTGTGGACACATTGCATTGATGTTCCTGTCCTGGACAGGACTATGTTTCATTGTTTTTAAAGATTCCACATTACTGTAAGTTTGAGTTATATCTATTCTCAGTGTTTCTGCTCATTGTGTATATGCTTAGAATTGACTTGCTTTTCTTGTACCCTGCAACCAAAGGTCAGCTTTGGTGTCTATTCTAGTGGGCAGGCACTGATTGTTCAGTTAAAAGTGGTGGAAGATGGCAAAGAGCATAGGAGGTAGCAGTTGTGGTTGGAAAAGGCAGCTGCTTTCAGTGGGTTGTTTTGTTTGTTTTGGTGTCAATTGGACTTGCATACGTGAAATATAATAGCAGTATTAACAGGTTGATACCAGTGTTTACTGTCTGTCAACCGTAGTTTATATTTGTTTTCTGTTTTAGTTTTTTAAACAGTCCCACGTATTAAACATTATCTACATTTTTGCCAATAAAGAAACACAGTTCAGAAACTGAGTAACTTGGCCAAAGTCTGCAGCTGCTAAGTGATAGAGCTGTAATTTAAATCCACTTCTGTCTATTCTTCAGTCTTTCTATGAATCCATCTTGGTGCTATTAAAGCTCCCAGTAGACTTGGCTTTATGTGTTCTTTTATCTGTATAAAATGCAAATTGCAACTCTTTCCTTATCTAGAATTGGGTCTTTATTAAAATTTCTTCTTTTTGGAGATATAAAATCTTAGATACAGGATATAGCCAGCAAGTCATAGTCATCTTATGGTACATTATCTGCACATTTTAGTTTGTTCTTTTATTGCATTTTAGAAGTTACTAATTTTTACTCTAGAAAGAGATCAGAGTGTTTAAAACTCATTTATCTTATTTACTTTCTCTTCTTTTAACTCAGCCAGGAGGGAGGAGATTTGCTTTGGATTTTATTTGTTTAAAGGGACTTTTTATATTGAGTAGCAATGAAAAATATTTTTAAGCAATTTCATTTTACTTTTTTTTAAAGTCTTTCCCATGCTAGAGTTCTTAAACCCTTGTCTACTCCCACAAAATGAAAATAAAATATAAAAATAATTGTTTTGTTGCATTTAAAATAAAGTTTATAGTTGTTAGTCCTATCATGGAGTAAAAACTATATAATGGCTACAATTACCTTCAGGTTTTTGTGTTTTGTTTGTTTGTTTGTTTTTAGTTGAGGGACTCACTCTGTTGCCCAGGCTGTAGTGCAGTGACATGAACCTGGCTCACCACAGCATTGGCCTCCTGTGCCCAGGAGATTCTTCTGTCTCAGCCTCCTGGTAGCTGGGACTATAGGCGACCATGCTCAACTAGCTTTTTTTTTGTTGTTGAGACGAGGTCTTATTATGTTGCTGAGGCTGGTATGATTCTCCTGGAACTTAAGTCATCCTCCCACTTCTGTCTCCCAAAGTGAAGGGATTATAGGCGTGAGCCACCGTGCTTGGTTCCCTTCAGGATTTTTAAAATCTTTTTCTCATATTTAGGGATTCTGTATCTCATTACTTAATTAAAGAAGAAAATATATCACTGATTCCATAAAAAGCACTGGAACTGCTGACCACCAGGCTTAGCCCTAAAAACATAAAAATAAAGATTTCAAGAAAAGATGAAAATTTAGTACAGTGGCCAGTGAAAGAAAATTCAATTAATTATGAGGTGTTATAAGCCAGGATCTTGCCATTTAGTTACTTTATTTAAATAAAGGGTTTAGAAGTAATAGAAGCACTTACTATGTGGAGATACTCTGCTTCATATTGTATCTCTTACAGTCTTTTGTTTCCAAAGGATAGAAACTAACTTTGGCTAAACAATAAAACTCAAATTTATCAGAAGGATTTGAGGAACTCAGATAGTTGATGCGAGATAATAGAAGTGGGGGGGAAAGGCCACTCTAGAGAGGAATTGTCTCAAAAGGTAGCAGAAATCCACCTGACTCTCTTTCCAGAATGCAATTAGTTCTTAACTATATGGGCCTTGGAGTTAGGGAGCCCAGAAAATATTTCTTAGAAGAAATAAAAACTAAAGGTCAGAGTGGTATAGTTAAGGTCACTTAACTAGTTCATAGCTGAAACCAAAAAGGAGCTCAAGTCTTATGATTGTATAAGATCTTTTATTTACTTATTTATTCATTCAGTACTTGCTATGCTCAAGCTCAAGGCACTATTCTAAGCTCTGGTATGTAGCCATGAATAAGAGAAGTAAACAATTTATGGTAAGTATTACAAAGCAGCTTAGGGTGAATGCTTTTGAAAAATGAGTAAAATGATTAACTAGGAATTAGTGGGAACTTACACTAAGTTTATCAGGCGTGAATTAACCCTTTGCACTCAGAGACATCTCACGGATCATCTACCAGCAACTTGACCACACTTTTTTACAAAATAGTGAAAAATGAGTCACTTCATATTAAATAGTGTAACATTAGAACCAGTTATTTTATTGTAATGATATTTGGCTCATAATGGAATTTTGGACTTTGGGAAACTTATTTAAACAAAAAAAATATCAAAATTTTATATCTTATATTTTTCTAATGTGTGAAACAGTCAACAACATGCATTGCAGGTTCATTGATACATTTTGGGCAGTAGTAACTTGTTTGACACATTCCAGCTGGTGGTTTTCTATTGAAGCAGACGATGTAGTTTTGTTTCTTCCTCTCGCATTAATAATATATTATTTATTGTCCAATCTGTGCACCATTGTGAAAGCACTTCACACATTCTCTTTCTATGTAATACCAGCTGATTTTTAAAAAAACATACATCCGTATATATGCCATCTCTTTGTTTTTTTGTGCAGTTTGAATGGAAAACTTCAACAAAACATACATTTTTGAAAATTTGCACTGGCATAAGTTTGCCCTGCGTAATCACCAGCAATAATCTTTATGTCCCCTAAGAGGGAACATGCGAGTGCAAAGGGTTAAATATTCTCACTGAAGTATGTGGTAACTATTGCTATAGCCAGATGCATGGATTTTTAATCAGAAATAGGTTCAGTACCTATTTCTTCCACTTATTAACTTGATAGGCAAGAAAAGATCCAGCTTCATTTGTCTGCCTCCCTTGAAGGTTAAGACAATATATTTTAAAGTGCCTAAAATACATGTGTCTGCTGTTCAGTAGGGTCTCAATAAATGCTGGGTTTTCTCTCTTTTTATTCTTAAATAATATCCAGTACAGTTTATGACTGAACAGACATTTAATTTATTAATATAAAATGAACAAAGTAGCTGAATTCTGTATTCTTTTTTCTTTGTTATGTTTATTTCTTAGAATTTAAAAACTTTGAATATATCCCCTTTGTGCGTCAGTAGCATACATAATAAAGTTGTGATGCCTTGGCATTCAGACTTGCAAAAGCCTACATAAAATACTAATCACAATGTGGTTTTTGTTTTAGGCAAAGTTTTTACTTTTAGCATATTATTTCTATGAGTTATAAAAATTACTTCCTAAAAAATCAAATGTAGCTATTGATGAGCAAGTCATTTGAAAGATATGAAGAATGCTTAAGAGATTTGAATCATTAGAAGGAAATGTGAATTAATGCAACAGATTTGAGCTAGAAGTAAGATTAGAGGAAAACAAAGTCTTACATTTTTACCCATTTTTCAAAAGATTTATAACTTTTACCAGTTGTCCAGAAATATAGCTTATCAGTCTTTTCTTCTTTCTGTCTTTTAGAAAAGTTGGAGTTTAGAGTTTTGTTTTGTTTGGGTTCTTCTTTTATATATATCATATGATGGAATTTTCTCTAAAATCTTATTTTTAGTCTCAGAGTAGATTTATTCTTGTTAAGCGACCTTGTAATCACAAAAAAGACATTTTGGAATGCTGTTGTGTAGTAATTCTCACATTTTTAGTCTGCAGCTTTAGATTTAACATGTAATGTGTAAATTGTTTTACTGAAATTCATATCAGCACATCTTGCAGTTTTTGCATGCATTATTAAAGCCTTTTAATTTGCTTCACTTCTCTGATGTAGATAGTTGCAAAGGCCTGTAGGGAACTTAAAACCAGTTTTTTAAAAAATATGTTTGTATTCCTCTACAGCCTTTTTGTGACATCTTTGTTTATTAAAGTAGTTTAACCTTAATATAAATAGCAGTGGACACAAAATCATCAGGTAGAACAGAACGGTCATAGGGCATTGCTGTTTTCTCTCTGAGCTATAAATCTCTTCCTGTTACTGCCCTATATAAATGTCTGCCTAGACTTCCCAGTCCTGTCATGGAGGAACTAGCACAGCATTCAAGTGCTTCCCAATCTGTCTGCCTTTTCATCTGTATCAACAGATACTCTCTCTTGTACCTTATGCTTTTGTCACACCCTGCTGTTCCATATTCTCTGAGATATGTCTACATGGATTCTATAGATATGTCTACAAAGTTTTGCGCATATTGTTTCCTATACATGGGATACCCCTCTCCTTATCCAAGGCTATTTGTTTATGCTCAGCTAAAATTCCCTTCACTCATTCTGAAGTTCCCTTGATTTTTTTGACCTAGAGGTATTTACTGCCTCCTATAAATTTTGAATTTTTTTGGTACTTTTCTTAAAGAGCTTAAAATTTATACTTTGCATTGTGAGTATCCACATGTAGTCTTTACTAAAATATACATTTCTTGATAATAGGAGCATCATATTACACAGTAATATAACTACCATTCATTGAGCTCATGACTCAACATCCCTGTGTACTTTCCCCATCTCATCAAGCTGCAGCTTGTGGAGGAATATGAGGCGAGATCAGGCCAGCATCAATTAGGTAAATTAAGTAAATCCAGGGAGGAAGGAAATCTCAGGATGGGATTTCACAAATGCTACAAAGAAACTTATTCATAACAGCAAAGAGTTGTGAAAGCTAATTAGCTTTTACATTGGCTGTTAGCTCCAGTAAACAGTTAGTAGTTAGCCATTCACTGCTAGTTGCACTAGTAAACAAAAAGCAGTTAACTCTTGTTAACTTTTCTTGCTGTCAACTAACCTTATCTTAAAGAAACAAGACACTACCATCAATGAGCCACTTCACAAACCTCCTTTTGGTCCAAATTTTCTCTTGGACCTCCCCCAAGGACAGTGCCCAGACTCACACTGGACTGGGATATAGTCTCATAAATATTTCTTGTTAGCCCCTGCCTCTTGGCGGATAGTAAACACTCTCTACTGCCTCTGCCTGTTGTGCCCTTTACAATGTGTCTTCCATTTAATAAATCTACCTTTCTTAATTCACACCTGTCTTCACCCTGTGACTCTGGCCATACCATGCCCGCTGCCACACATGGCACTGTTAAAACTCATTTATGTATTTTGGGACATTGGTTACGTGTGTAGGTGCTCAGTGACTTCTTGTTGACTGAAAGAATAAATGACTGAATTTCAGTGGCATCTCTTTCTACTGGTTGCATGTCTTTTTCACTTCCATTTTGGTTTTCAACTGTATTCTAGATGTGTTTTGTGGTAGCCTCTAGCCATATAAAGCAACTTAATAAAAATGAAATAAAACTAAAAATTTAGTTATTTGGTGACACCTTTGAGTGCTCAGAAGCCACATGTGGCTAGTGATTGCTATAATGGACTGCACAGACATAGAACATTTTTATCACCACAGAAAATTCTCTTGGATAGTGTAGGTCTAGATGGTTTTGATTGCTATTTAGGAAATCCCTGCATACCAGTGGTATGGCTGTGTGCTGATGTGCTTTTAGAACAGGAATACCATAACAGACAGTGCTATATAAGCATATACCTGTGTATAATGTAATAAAACACTTTGCACTTTACTTAGATTATTCCAGAATCACAGTTTTCCACAGACCTTGTGAATATGCACAGTTCTCTTAACTGCTTTAAGGAAACTTTGCTTTATCCAGCCTGCCACTGTTACTGCACTGTGGAGAGTAGCAGACATATTTGCCTTACATGCTCTGAGCTTAAGAGAACTAGCCAAGATGCAAAAGGCAGAAGTGAGAACTGATTCAGTAGCTCTGGTTTAGCCATACAGTTGTTGGAAAGATTCCCTGTAGTGACCCATTGTTCTGTAACTTCTGTTGCTTATAACTGCCCTCCTAGTTAGGAATTACCTTGGGTCCCTTGCCATGACCACACTGATATATGAGTAGTTCTTTCAGGTTCTTTTACATGGTCTCATTTAGTTCCACCACAGCTAACCAAGGCAATAGGTGGTCCTCATCTTACAGATATGAAACTGAGTTTCAGAGAGGGTAAGTAGCTTACCCAAATAAACCCTGAGGATGAGTTATAAGAGAAGCATTCTAAAACCTCTAGTGTCATGTTAAAAATTCTTCTATTTTTATCATGCTCGTGCTCTTCTCAATGGTGGGACTGCCACGATTGGTTAATTTTCTCAGTATAAGAGATTTGGAGTTACTATGATGCTACCTTAATCTTTTTTGTGATAGTCATATTCTAGTTGTATTCGTTCATATGTAAATTTTTATTAATATTTTATTAGCCATCTCTTTATATGTATTTCTGCCCTCATGAATATGCAGAAATATGGGGTGCAAGAGATTAGAGTGTATTATGTGTGGTTTTCAGACATGACACTAGAGATGTATTGTTAATTCTCACAACTCTAAAGGTAGACATCAATATCCCTAAGAGATAGTGAAACCAAGAACCTTCTGACTTGCATTTTTTTTTTTTTGAGTTGGAGTCTCACTCTGTTGCCCAGACTGGTGTGCAGTGGCTGCGCAGCCTCGACCTGCTGGGCCCCGGCGATCTTCCGCCTCAGCCATCCAAGGAGCTGGAATTACAGGCATGCACTACCACGCCCAGCTGATTTTTTGATTTATTTTAGAGATGAGGTCTCGCTGCCCCGCGGGCTCAGGCAATCCACTCACCTCAGCCTCCCAAAGGCGCGGGATTACAGGCTGAGCCACTGAGCCCAGCTGACTTGCATTTTTTTTAATGGCCCCCCCCCCCCAGTGTCATACTGTAAGTAAGTGCTGGTCTGTGATTTGGACTTATGTTTTTATTAGTTTTTATTGCTTCAAGTCTTGCTAAATTAAGCTCCTTTTTCCATATTATCATTAATTTATACTCTCTTATTGCAGGTGTCAAAAAGCTAGACAGTTGTGTTTGTCTGAAGGCTGTAGGTTAATATTCTGTTCTGGGAATGCCATAAGCAAAAACAGGTGACAAAATAGCTCGATTAAGCATTCACTTAGGGCGATTTTTGCATTTTCCTCCAAGCAACTTAATTTTACATTCATCTTATGCCGCATATTTTGGCTTCATTTGTTCCCAAACTTGAGTTCATGGAATTTGAAGAACTTGACTGGGTGTAGCATTGGTATGTAATACCTATAATACAGTTTCTTTGTCAGAGGCATAATTAACAATATGATTTGTACATCTACTGCCTTCTGGTATTCACAACACAGTTTGTAAACTTAATTAGTTCTTGGAATAGCAAATGTTCTGCAGATGATAAACACTTTCCCTCTGAATAATGTGTTGAATGGTTATATATTCATAGAAATTTACTCTGTGCTACTCACATTAGAATGCTGATAGGTATGCTTTTCAAGGTAAACATCACCTGCAGTTGCATATTCCCAGATTATATTGTCTTCCTGCGCTTTTCACAGGGGAAATCAGACATTTAGCTCAGATAATTTAGCCTCCAGGAATATTCATTACGGTTTCATTGTATAGAGAACATCTATGCTAATGTCATTACATAGATGCCATTTTCTCAAACTCTGATGATGATCATTATGATGTATACTGGGGGTGGAGTGGGTAATAAACAAGCACACCACTGTAGCAGTACTTCAGCTATCCCCTGTTCTCAGCTCTCTAAGACATAGTTGAGACCAAGGTTGTGAGCATGAAGGCACTCTCAGCAGTTAAAAGAGAGGCTGTAAAAATATGCTGTATGCTCAGGATAACTTGTTTGCCCTTTTCGTTAAAGTTTTATTACCATTAATAAATCACAGGTCTAAAAACATTTAACTGGTTTTCCAAGCAATATTAAACTAGAAGAATCAAATTGGAAAGGCTTCAATGCCATTAAATTAGTGACTCTCAATGCTAAGAGTCCAGGATGGGTCACACATGCCTGAGTTTTCCTCCATTTTTATGCATGAAGAAACTAGAGCTTAGTGTGCCTAAGTGATTTGCCAAAGGTTCTCTAGTGCTCAAGCTCAGTGTGCCCTCTAGTACCCATGTCCTGTCTACCACTATCCCTCTCTGCTTGCAGTGTTTGGGGACCTTCAAGGGTTCTCCTTTAGGCCCAGCTTGGTACCTGGCACATAGTACTTAAGATCTCCAGCCTGTCAATTCCCAGGTTCTTTCCACTATACTTCAGGAATTTACCAAGAGAGGGTGTATCTGTCATGGTATAGTCAAGTAATCAGAAATCACACCAGGTATTTTTCAGAGATGAGAGACTCAAAGGACTCAAAAGAACTATACTTACTATGAAAGAAACGTTTACTGTATTTTATAAATCCCTACCTCAAACCCCATAAGACTAGGCATATGTAAGGTGCCTAACTGTGACCGTAAAGTTACAAAATATTTGCAGCGTTTGTACTTAGAACTTTGTTAAGTTTTTGTTTGTCCCATAATAACCGTGTTAAATGAAATAACTGGCTTCTTCTGCTTCTGCAATCACTGCTGGCAGTGTGTGAATGTTAAGCAGTAAGCCCCTCCTGGACATTCCTTTGCTTGAATTGTGGTGGGCTCTGTGGCGCCAGCCACTCTTCTGGTGGGCTCTGTGTTGTTTCAAACCTGCTTGTATGTCGAAGCTGACTGTAAACCGTAGCTTATCTGACATTCCAGGAGGCTTAACTACCTCCCCTCTGCCCGCTTGGCCGTTAGTAGTCAATCACGGGCAGCCAAGCCTGCGCCCGCACAAATCAAAAGCGAACCCACCAATCTCAAGCACTCCTGTCTTCCGACATCACCGTGGACCTAATTGAGAACTAATTATGCAAGGTCCGTGGACTTTGTTTTCTACGTCATGCCCTCTTCTAATTGAACAATGTCTCAAGCCTAGGAAAAACCGGTCATGCCCGGCTCTTCCCTCGCAACTGTGTATATAAACCACTTGCTGTACTAGGTCAGGGCTCTCGTTCCTGTACCGCTGCGCCGGTTACAGACGTGAGCCCAGACTCGAGCCTGAATAAAGACCCTCGTGTGATTTGCATTGGAACTGGCTCTTTGGTGGTCTCTCGGATTTAGGACTTTGGGGTCCAACAAGAGATAATTTAATGTAAAAAATTGGTTCGACAGGTACTGACTGACTGAAAGCAAATGGGGAATACTGAAGTAACACAGAAATAGTAACATAGGGACAGCAGCAAGCCGTTACCCTTAGGCTGAATGAACAAAAGGAAGTAATTTGAAGGAAGTGAGACCAAGATTCATTTTGTATTGTCACCTCAGGAGTCTGCAAAGCTGGGCCTCATGGGACTTGGACTCAGACCGTTAAGGAAAGGGCCCTGACTTGCTAAATATGTTATGATTCTGGAAATATGAAGGAAAAAAAAATATCACTGTTAACTGCCAGGATTTAGAACCATTGGTCTGGTGTGCTGCCAGGAACTGGAAAAAGAAGAAAGAACAAGTCCCCTGCCCTAGCATTCCCGAATGGCAGACCCTCATAGGCAGCCACTTGGCAGTAGAAATCTGGTTTTCAGAATCCCTGCTGATTCTAAGATAGGGTGTAGATCAGTAAGTGTAGGGCTATCAAGACATTTACGTATTAATTGGAGGAGATAGTTGGTCTGTGGTAATAAAGATAGTGTGACTTCCACTTTGGTTAATTTAAACTGGTTCTTCTTTTTTTTTTTTGAGTTGGAGTCTCACTCTGTCTCCCAGGCTGGAGTGCAATGGCACACTCATGGCCACCCCAGCGTCAACCTGCTGTACTCCAGTGATCCTTCCACCTCAGCCTTCCAAGTAGCCAGAACTATAGGGGTGCACTACCACACCTGGCTAATTTTTGATTTATTGTAGAGATGAGATCTCACCAAGTTGCCTAGGCTGATCTCAAACCTGCGGGCTCAGGCAATCCACTAGCCTCAGCCTCCAAAATTGCTGGAATTACAGGCTGAGCCACCACGCCCTACCAAACTGTGGGTATTCTTAAATGTTCATTAAGTCCACTGTGCCTTTCCATGAGGAATATTATCATATATTCACATGCATTCACTCAATAAATATTTTTTTTGAAAGTATGTTATAATCAAAGAGTGGAGAACTAGGTTCTGGGGATATGATGAAGACACAGTTGTGCGTGTCTAAGAACTAGTCATTGAGACAGATAATAAAGATGTGTGTACATTTCAGGGTTGAAAGGAACTTTAAAATCCAGTCTGCCATCAGATGATTGAGTCCTTCTGTAACATTCCTGCTAGACTGGGCTGTACAGGGTTCAAATGATGAACTCAAAAATATTTCAGATGTAGATAGTTCCATTTTTGGCAAATACTGTGGCAAGAATCATCTTATAATTCGAGTTGGAGCTCCTTTCTTTATAATTTTTATCTTTTGGTCTTGATTTTACCACTGAGCTTATTGACCAACTCTAGCCCCTGTTTTACCTGACACACCAAAAAATATTTATATATAAATTTTATTTGCTCCTGAATCATTTATCTTTTAGGATAAATGTTTTCATGTATTTCAGCTGGATTTCCTAGGTAGTGCTTTTAAATTTTTTCTATTATTGTCTCCTTTATGAAGCCTTTGCAAACATTTTTTTTCCTAATATCCCACCCCCTCCCTAAAGAAATAGTGGTACTTCAAATACATTTTACAGCTGTTTACATATTATATCCCTTTGATGAGCCAGCAACTGTAGTTGCTGTAATTGTTGGTAAGTTCTTCAGCTGATCTAAAGGAACACTTCTGCATTCCTGGCCTTTGTTATTAGTCTTCATGTTCTTATCTTAGTTGGCCACTAATTTGTAGCATAGAACATCAAATTATTACATAAACTATGTTTAAGACAAACTAGAAAATAGACGACAGGCATCCACCTAAAGTACTTATTGGTCATTTTAATCAAAATAAAGCTCTGTGTTTATTCTTTGATTCTGTCTCATTTGCCTAGACAGGCCATGTCCTGTAGTTTTGTGAAGTGGCAAGTAATCTATATATTCAGGCTTAAAGTAGTCAGTCCATTGTCAGTAGATTTGGCAAGTGGCTCCCATTAGAATGTGTAATTGCTAAACTAAATACTTTATGGTTGAAGAACACAATGACAACAAATGCCATTGATTACCTTGGTATAGTGTTTTTGTTTTTGTTTTGTTTTTGTTTTAACAAAATCCCTGGTTGTTTTTAATATGTAGCTTTGTATAGAATGTGAAGATCCTTATTTAACTTGACAACATCCCTTAAAGAAAACCCCAGATGGAAATGTCCACTGTGAAGAGTCATAACGCAAAGCAATATATAAAATGTGACTGGAGAAAGACCTAGTATGGATAACTTTTCCTGGTTTAATGTTCACATGGGAAGGTAGTCCTCACTTTCAATAATTCTGTAGATACGTGTTGAGATATTTCATATCCACAGAAGCTATGACTATTAAAATGTGTGAAAATTGAATTTTTCTCAGTGTCTTAATTTTCTGTCATGATTATATCTGAGTGACAGGATGTATGTTTGTGCTGCAAATGCATTTTGCTTTTTAAAAGTGTTTGATGCCTATTTGACAGTTTTCACATGGCTTAGAAGATCATTGAGTATAAGGAAAATAAGGTATTTTTAGTCATTGTGTAAGTTTTGTACTAACATTAGCTTTTTTTTTTTTTAACCATTTTCATTGTGCCAGCCTATCTCTTATGGTTTTGTCGATGTGTCTTTGAAATTGCACCAGAGTAGATATGTTCTTTGGGATCTAGTTGCAGTCTTTGATCATGCTATTTTTCTTTAGAATTCTTTATATAAAGGTGACCCCATTTAGGAATGCCATTATACAGATAATATGATTTAATTTCTTAAGGTGCCCTCTTCTTAGTTTACTCAGACTCTTTACTACATAAATATGAACTGATTAGCAAACTGACCTAAAAATGTATGATACTTAGAATAATAAATCTTACTTTGAATTTATTTAAATAGACTGTCACCTTATTATTGTACATCTAACCAATAGAAAATATTCATTTATATTCCTATTAGATATGAAAGTAATAAAATGCTTATATTATATGGTTGTTATAGAATATCATTAGTACAGTCATATTTCTATCTCAGAGTGTGATAATGCCAGCGGGATAAATGAGAAAGACATTGAATCTTCTCACAAAGAAAATGGGTTTTATAATGAGTGCAGTCTGAATAGAACTAATCTCTTTCTTGGATCATTACTTCACCTAATCATAAAACCTTTTTTAATTCAAATCTTTGCAGGATTCTAATTGGTGACCTCTGGAGCCTGATAATTGTTTAAAGTAACTGGTCTTTTGCAGTATACTTAATGATGTTTGCAATTAAAAGTGAGAAATGTGATTTAACTCTTAGGTATAACAACTGAAAACATAGATTTTCCTTTCTTCGATCTTTGTCATTCCTATCCCCTCCTCTCAATAGTTCATGACTCGAGTCACTATTAACTTAAATTGACCCAGTGCACCGGTTACTTCCTTTAGTCTGTAGGTTTACCGAATATTTATTTGAGACATCCATTGGCTTATATTAAGAATGATACTCAGTTATTTCGGATGGCCAAAAGATTAGTTGGTTTGAAAAGACAACTGCTACTCTCTTCTTTCTCTTGTCTATTTCCTCTGTCATTTTGGGTGATCTAGGTAGAAAGCTGAGCAACTCTTTCTAGCGAGTTTATTTCAGAATATTTCTTTCAGAATATATTTCAGAAGTTTCCTTATTGCCAGGTAAAAATTAGTCAACAGAAGAGAAATTTGCCAGTATTCACCATTCGGACTGATAAAACTGTGGGTGAGCCTGAGCCCTAGTCATTGATTGTCTTTACTACTGTGCATAATAGCATGGGGAAAAGCTTCTATTGTCATACATTTGCAATGTTTTTTTAACTTCCTCTGCTGTGTCTGATGTTTCTTAGTAAATGGGGTGCATTCAGTGAATACGGCTGACTGTCTGACTGTCCTTATAAAATTCTGTATATTTGTTTATTGCAGGTGAAATTTAATCTACTTTATTTGTTGCTTAGAAAGTTTTGTTTTGTTTTGCAGCCAGCATTTTGTAGTGTGTTATTTTAGAAAATGAGAAACCTTCGAGATTAAGTCAATCCGGGAGTTACACTTTACCTCTGAAATTTATTATGTATAAGAAAAAGGAAGGTAATTCCGCCCCCCCCAACACCCTGAGGAGTTATGAGGACTAAACGTATGTAATGCCTCCAGTATAGTGTCTAGAATTTAATAATTCTTCAATTTTTTAGATTCCTTCTACCAGTTTTAGGAAAAATCTCATCTCTAATTTTCACTTTTGGGACTTTATTACTGTAAAATTGTAATTTAAAAAAATTTTTTTTCTGAAATTTACAGATTTATATATAAAAATTGCTAGAATTTAGTACCAAAATCCAGTAACTTGCTGATTCTGGAAGACCTTTGAGTATTTCCCCTTGTTTAAAGGACAAATTTGTATTTCTTTGAGGTATAATACATAAGACCATTTTTTTTCCTTTTTTTCCTGCCATAATTGCCTTTGTTTGGTGAATAATTGCACATAGTTATGGATAAATTAAGGTGACAGTATACTGGAAGAATTTGTTTTCTTAAAAAATTGATAAAATTTTCATAATAATTCTGAGTAGTGTTTGGAATATTTTTATTTATTTAGATTTGATTCTCTTGAATCATTTTGGCCTCACAAATTCTTGAAATCTATTCTACAAGATAAGAATTGCTAAAAGATAAACTTAGGCACATTTAAATTTTAATGAATTTATTTGAGCAGTTAGAGATTCATGAATTGGGTAGTATCAGAGTGTAAGGCGTTCAGTGTTCCACCAAAAGGGAGTGAGGGCAAAACTTTGATGAAGTGTGTATGGCAAGGCAAAGAAAATGCTTGTTTGGCTAAAGTGGAAAGTTTGTAGTTAGAGGTTTGGAGGTGATTTTTGACTGATAAAATTTCTAGTTCAAATTCCTAGGCCATGACCATTCCTGAGTTAGGTTTCGGTTTCCATCTGAATCCATGACTCTGGAGCCATCATCTCAGTGCATTGGCCTCACAGTTAATTTTTTTCACAATATGGATGAACCATCAAAAATTGGGTATTGTGTTAAGTAAACAATAAATTGACCTATATTTGCATCATTGTAGCTTCCAAAGCACTTTGATAGGCATTTCATTTGATACTTGTAATAACTTGCTGAGTTTTTCCCAAACTGTAATAACCCAAAGCATTGTTTTCTCAATTTAGAATAAGTAAGTAGAGGGAAACATGGACTTAGGAATCAGATAACCTGGGGTTAGAACCCTGGATCTCTGTTGGGTGTCGGACCCTAGCTAAGTCACTAGATGTCTTTAAGTAGACATTTCTTTTCTGTACAATGAAGATTATATATACTTTGCAGCAGTGTTCCGAAGATTAACTATCTGGATGATAACCATTAAATACATTCCAGCGCCAATATAATTGTTATATTTTTGCCTATTACTCATGAAAATTAGAATTAATTAATTCTTTCCTCCTTCCATCCTTCTAATTATTTTTCCTTGTTTCTTTCTGAAGAAATTTGTTGTTTCCTTGTGTATGTTAAAACATAGTCTTATGTATTGTATGTATATTTAAGGACCTTGTATGTACAAATATTTACTCTGCATTTTAAAAAATAGTTTATTTCCAGGCATTGTTTATGTTTAGAGTATTGACTGTTTCTTTCTCCCTATATAGTGATGGTATATTTATGTGTATTTATGATGATCTTCATCACCCTTATTAGACCATGATACGAAGCTCTACTCTGTTGTGCCTTTTGTTTGTTTATAGAACTTTATTTGCAAGATTACAAGCTGTATGAATTAATCTAGTTTGGAAAGGTTTAAGTTGTATTCAACTCTGGCTTGAGTGTAATGAGTCTTCAGTTAGGTTTGGATTGCATAAATAAAATGTTTTCTTTCAGAAAATATTTGTCGTGTAGAAGGTTAAAATTTTTCTTTTCAGACTAACAGCTAAGTAACATTTTAGTAATCTGTCAAATAGAATTTACAATGGCTGTGAGCACTATTTATATATCTTTTAAAATCAGTTTAAATACTCACACTGGACTGTTATATTATTTTGAAATTGACTTCTGTATGTTGAGCATGTAGGTATTATCATTCTTCTTCTGTGAACTTACTTTATTAAAGATCCAGAGCAAGACCTATTCTTTAATGTTAAAGTTTGTACAAGAGTTAAGGTGTTTTTGGAAAAGGGAGGAAAACTCTATTTAGACCACACACACACACACACACACACACACACACACACACACAGTCTCACACTCACACTCACACTTCCATACTAGTATTTTATTGTGCAGACTGATTTGCATTCTTTATTTATACTTTTCTGATAGTCATGAATTTCTATTAAACAGCTTTTAGAAAACTACTAAGTTACAGCCGGGCTCAGTGGCTCAATCTGTAATCCCACATTTTGGGAGGCTGAGGTGAGTGGATTGCCTGAGTCCGTGGGTTTGAGACTCGCCTGGGCAACTTGGCGAGACCTCATCTCTACAATAAATCAAAAAATCAG
>NW_007035504.1:230529-302794 GCF_000164805.1 Carlito syrichta | reverse complement strand
TCCAGTCTGGACGACAGAGTGAGACTCCAACTCAAAAAAAAAAAAAAAGAAAAAAGAAAACTAAGTTACAATTTTTAGAAGAGCATTTTTCAGCAGTGCCTACTGGCTCTTTTCAAACTCACTATACCCATTTCAGTTAATTTAAAACATTCATTCTTTTTTTTTTTTTTGAGTTGGAGTCTCACTGTGTCACCCAGACTGGAGTACAGTGGCTGCTCCCGCCATCGCAGCCTCGACCTGCTGGGCTCCGGCAATCCTTCCGCCTCAGCCTTCCAAGTTGCTGGAACTACAGGCATGTGATTCCACACCCAGCTAATTTTTTTGATTTATTGTAGAGATGAGGTCTCACCAAGTTGCCCAGGCGGGTCTCGAACCCACAGGCTCAGGCAATCCACTCACCTCAGCCTCCCGAGGCGCGGGATTACAGGCTGAGTTCTTTTATTTAACCATTCAGTGGTCATTTGTGGAGTCCTTCCTAATTGATTGTGCTGGGTGTTGGAATGTAACAAAGATGAATAAATAGAGAACCCTGCCTTCCATGGGCTCACAAGTCATGTAAGGGATAAAGGAAATATAAGCAATAAGTGTACTATGTATATTCTATGGAGGTACATACATGTTTTGCACAGCAAAATAGATCACTGTGAAAGGTATTATTAGTTCACCTCTGGGCTGAAGGGGAAATCAGTGTTTCAAGTAAGACTTGGATACAGCTTGTAATATTTTGTAGCTCAAGAGTTATAAAGTTAAATTAGTCAAGATCTCACTCTTCAGGAACTTACTGTCTTATGTGGGTACTTACATTATTTGCCAAATGCTTATATAAAACTTACCTGGACAGGTATTTTTGTTCTAAGTACTTTGCAAATATTAAATTATTTCTTTTTTTAACAACCCTGTGGGATTTTGTGCCATTATTTTTACTTTTTTTAAATGAGGAAATTGTGACTTAGAGGTTAAGTTCCTTTTTTGACAGCTGTATGATTTGTAAGTACCAGAGTAGGGATTCAAACTCAGGCAGTTGGGATCTGGCTACATTATTTCCGAGACTCTTTCTCTCTTCAAAATTTAATTTTTAATCTTTTCTTGGAAAGTTATTATTAATCAGCGACTATGAATTCAGCAGGCAGCATTGTACTAGAGGTGTATTGGATGACAGAGTGAACCCATTTATTATTATATTTATTTCTTCAGTTCAGGCACCACAGAATATTCATTTTTGCCTTACCTTAAAAGCACAGAAATTGCCCTGTTGCATTATGAGATAACCACGCAGGATCTTGGAGTACTTTTAAATTAACCATCTTAGGCTCAGCATCTATACATGGCATAGGGACTCTAGTAATGTCCTTTCTCCTGCCTTTAATCCACCCACCATCCCTGGCTTTAGCTACGATATGCAAACTTCTGTTTGACTCCTTTGTATTCACCTAACTGTGTAATTTGTTTGTTTTGACATTATTGGAAGCTTTCTTTACTTTTTCATTTGGATTTGGGCCTTGAACTGTCTGTACCTGAATGTCTCACAAAATTCCTTCAGTTGTTCCTTTAAGACCACTTTCAAACCTTACTGAAGATCACCTATATTTGGCTTCTGTAATATCAAGCTGCTCGCTTTACATTGAAGCATTGCTTCTCACGGAATAACTTTGTTGTAGGAGAACAAAGTGAAAGAATAAGCAGATGTGGCTACATTAAGAAAAGTCCAATACTTGTGATTTACAGCTTTCAAAGCATTTTCACATTTCACTTCAGGAAGAAAGGGGGGGGAAAGATAGAGATTAAAAGGTAGTCATAAATTATTCACTGTAGCTAAGAGGTAGAAACAACCCAAATGTCTATCAGCCAATGAATGGATTAACAAAATGTGTTATATACCCACAGTGGAATATGATTCAGTCTTAAAAAGGAAAAAAATGATACCACACGCTACACTATGGATGAACCTTGAGAGCATTGTACTAGTTGGGATAAAGTGATAGAAGGACAAATACTGTATTATTCCACTTACGTGAGATAGTTAGGTAGTCACATTTATATAAACAAAGTAGAATGGTGGTTACCAAGGGCTGGGGAGAAGGAAATGTAGGGTGTTGTTTCCTGATGGGTATAGAGTTTCAGTTTTGCAAGATGAAAACGTGTTGGATGTGTGTTGCACAATAGTGTGAATATCCTGGACGTTACTGAATTATACACTTAAAATGGTCAAGATGGTATATTTTGCGTTATGTGTATTTTATAGCAGCAACAAAAAAAAGAAAAGATACGGGCTTTGAAGTCAGTTATACCTGCATTTGAATTTTGATTTCCTGCTTAGCTGTCTAACCTTTGGAAGTTTTTAGCCATTTCACTTCCTAGGATCATACTTTGTAAAATGGAGGTATATACATCATATGTTTGTTAGAATAAAGAGATGATCTCAGTTGAGCAAACAGCCCTCTACTTGATAAGTCATTGTCCACAAAGTAATAATATCTTAATTAGTTGGTATAAGTGACCTCTAAAACAAATTTTTTAGTACTTTTCATTATTTTGCTTTCTAACTTTATGTGTGGTGAGCTCAAATTGATCCTTTCCTATGTAAAAGAGTTACTAGAAATTATTTTTAAAGATTCCTTTAGTTTGCCAAATATATAGAGTTTAAAATCCATTTTTGTTTCTTTGCTTGTTTTTGTTTTTGCTTCATCATGTCCTTTTCCCATCCTTCTCTATCCTGCTACGTGCCTGAGAGGCTTATGTGCATGGTGCAGGGCCTCTATCAGCAGACATCCTTACCCTCTGGCTTCTCGATTTATTAATAGTCATCCATCAGAAGCTTGGCAGGAGGGAGGATAAGCGAGCTCACAGTTTACGTTTTCAATTGCTGTCTTCTTGTTGTGTCACCACAGGTTGAAGTCTGTGGCCTGTCAGGCCACCCTTTCCATATAGACTCTCTTTCTTTTCCTTCCCTTACCCCTTCATGCCTTTTTAAATGGGTAAATTATTCACATGGTTCAGAAATTTAAAACAATACAAAAAAAGAATGAAAAGCTTCCCATTTCCGTATCCTATCCACTTTTTTCCCTCTATGCTAAATAGATAATCACTGGTATTAGTTTCTTATATAGCCTTGTATCACTTAATGATGAGGGTACATTCTGAAAATCAGTGTAACCAGACAATTTAATCATCGTGGAACATTATAGAGTACTCTTACACACCCCTAGATGGTGTAGCCTACAGCACACCTTGGCTAGATGGGCTATTGCTTCTAGGCCACAAACCTGGACAACATGTTACTGTGTTGAATACTGTAGGCAATACAGTGTAACACAGTGATAACATAGAACAGTTCAGTAGAAGTATAGTATAAAAGATAAAACCTGGTGTACCTGCATAGGGCACTTACCATGAATAGAGCCTGCAAGATTGGAATGGAGATTGCAGGTATTGCTCTGGGTGAGTGAGCGAGTGAGTGAGTGGTGAGTGAATGTGAAATCTTATAACTCTACACTTTTATACATCTGATAGCACAATAGGTTTGTTTACACCAAACAAACATTTTTATATATGTGCTGAATATCTGTAGGATACCCAAATATATCTGTAGGATAATTTCTAGAGATGAAATGATAGAATATCTTCAGGATATCTATAGGTTATCCAAATATATCTGTAGGATAATTTGTAAAACTTAAATGATAGAATATCCGTAGGATATTTGTAAGATACCCAAGTATATCTGTAGGATAATTTCTGGAAATGAAGTTGCTGAGACAAATGAAAAATATCATTTTAGGTGTATGTGATCCTTTGAGAGAAAGTAAGCAGTTTTAATGCATTAAGCTAAGATTATAATGGCTGTGGCATCACTAGGCAATAGGAATTTTTCAGCTCTAATCTCATAATTTTTCAGTTATAATTTTATGGAACCATCATCATATATGCAGTCTGTTTTTGAGGAAACATGGTTATGCGGTGCATTACTGTTTATTAGTAGAGTTATTTTCTGTGTGTATACAAGTGAATATGAACATATATTCTTTTTTTTTAATATTGTTTCACACTTGGTGTAGATGTGTTAAGTAAACAATGTGTTTGGTAGATGCCTTTCCCTATCAGAATGGATGAGTTGTATCATTTTGTGATGTATTGTAGCTGCATGCTATTTTATTGTATGGATATACACTGTCTTATACAACTAGTCTCCTGTTGACAGACCTTTAGGTGATTTCCAGTGATTTTCTATGAAGAACAATTCTGTATTGGATAACTACACTGGATAACATTTTACTTCTATTTAAGTATATCTGTTAAGTAATTCTAGGAATGAAGATGCTAGGACACAGGAAAAATATTATTTTAGGTGTAATTCTGTAAGAGAGTTAAACAGTTTTGATAAAAATTGACACTACTAAAATTTTTATATTGGAAGTTCAACTCATTTAGACACAAAGATTACTTGGCTGTGACTTAGAGGATTAGTGGGTCTTAGTTATATTTGGTATATTACAAAGAAAAAAGACTATTCCTTAAGCAGCTCTCTACTGGACCAAGGCACAAACAAAAACCAAAACAGACATTCTTACTGCAGACTTCTGGGCTGACAGAAGTTTGGTGTCTGTGGTATGAAAACAGCATTTTAATCTCATGAATTATCTAAAACCGTAATCACACATTTGCTTATTATTTCTGAGCTGGGAGATGGTATTGGTACATTAAGCTGTTTGGTACCAAATGTAATCTGGGGATTAGTGAAAGTCAAATCCTCTGTGCATTCAACCTTGAAAATCTGATTGAGTTTTCTCTGTTGGTTGACCTTACAGTTAACTAAAAGGTCATATCCATCTTGGGGGATGTCAGGTACCTTCTCTCCCTCAGGGACGATCAGAGTGCTGGTAGCAGGGGTTTTAGTATACTAAACTCACAGCAAGGGACAGACATAAATCCTTGAGACAGCTATCTCAAGATTTCATAGATCATTTTGTACATTTCTTCATTTTTTTGCATTGTATTTTATGAAAACATTGAGCTAGGTGTAATCCCCAATCAAGTAGAAAACACAAACTTGTTGATTAAACAGTGCCTATTAAAAAACAATAAAATTTGTGATCAGTTCTGAATTTCGTATTGGAAGACACAAAGGCCTGAGAAAGAAGTACAGCAGTCATGATTTTTTTTTTTTTTTTTTTTTTTTTTTTTGAGCTGGAGTCTCACTCTGTCACCCAGACTGGAGTGCAGTGGCCGCTCCCGGCCACCGCAACCTCGACCTGCTGGGCTCCAGTGATCCTTCCGCCTCAGCCTTCCAAGTAGCTGGAATTACAGGCATGCGCTACCACGCCCAGCTGATTTTTTGATTTATTGTAGAGATGAGGTCTCGCTGCCCAGGCGGGTCTCGAACCCGCGGGCTCAGGCAATCCACTCACCTCAGCCTCCCAAAGGCGCGGGATTACAGGCTGAGCTACCGAGCCCAGCTAGCAGTCATGATTTAATCCAAGTCTGCATGACTCCAGCCAAAGGGCTGGGAGCTCTTTTCATTGTTGTGTGGCGCTTTACTTTATATCCAGTAAATGCAGCCTAAGTGCTTTTGGTAAGGTTTCAGGCTTTAAAATTTTTTAAAATAAATTTCAAACAGTGAATATTATTTTCCAACATAGTTCACAGCTTACTTTATTTAATAACAATATATTTTAGCAACTTAAGATTTGTGAAGTGTTAGGCATTTTATGTGGATTTTCCTTTATTTGCTTTTTGAAAATCATAGATATATCTTAAACTTTAATATATATGGTAAAAATACATTTTTTTCCTAACTTTTAGAATCTTTATGTTACTTCAAAATGTTAAATGTCACTAATACAGAAAAGAGCATTTGGAATTCTGACCTTATGCAATTAAATATTAAGCTGTGCGTCCAGTGTGAATTTTCAAAAAATGTAAAAATACTTTATTATTTAAAAAGAAAGTAGACAGTGAAATCTGTTTTGGCACATATACATATGCATTAAAAATTCTCTTTTTTTGTAGGAAGTTTCAGTGTACCTGATTTTTTTGAATCTTCTATCTATGCCAAAGGTATTTTCAATTATAGCTTAAATTGATAAATGAAAGATGGGGTTTATTTTCTTCTGATTAAAACTGAAGTCATGAATTGTTACACTTGATGGAGCAACTGACGTTTGACTTATTGCTCTTTTCTGAAAAAAACAAAACTGATTTAGCTCATTTATATTATAAGTGTTACAGTTTTCAAACTCTGTGTGTGTGTCTTTATTCATGAAAAATTTCTGAAAGAGTATATAAAATTGTTGGTTATAATTACCTCTGGAATATGGGTGATAAGAGAAAATTTAAAAAAAGTGTATATCTGTCATACTGTGTTAAATTTTTACCATGAGCATGTATTATTTTGTAGAAAAAAACAAATTAAAGATACTCTTCTATTTCAATGTATATAATTCCCATTATGGAATCCATTTAGAATTCAGATTCATTTTCCAGGATCAGAACATAGTGTAGTACTGGAAAACAGACAAAATGACTAGTTAGTTTATTTGATGACTTAGTATTTATCTCTTCTTAGAAGCTGTGATCAAAAGCTGCAGATATAATTTGCCATTCCCTTCTCTCACCATCCTTCCTTCAAGTCCTTTTCTGCTTTCCTCACTTCCCCTCCCTCCAACCCTTAATCCCTTTTGAATAGTATTTTCTGACATCAGCAAATTCTCTGATGCTAGTACCCAGTAATTCATTTCTGAAGCTACCTGCAGGAGTTAGCATCAGACCCACTCCCCCTGCCCTGCAGATGAAGAACTCAGTCCCCCAAGACTGTTGTCACGTCAGATGCCAGCCACGTCAGAGGCTACCCCTACTTTTACTTGGCTGACTACAAATGTGGAAGTTCCAGGATTCCCTCCTTAGTTTCTGTAATAACTCACAGAACTCAGGAACACACCTTGCTTATTATTACTGACTGAAGTTTTGTCAAGCAGAGAGAGGCTTTGTCAGCATTCACAAATCAGATAAGATCTTAAGGTTTTAGAACCAAATCCTTGGATAGCCTAGTTTCGGTCTTTTAATTTTAAACATGAAGAACCTGCATCCCAATTGGATGTACTTTTATAGAATTGCACAGTTATTAGCACATGTGGACTAGAATCTTTAAATTTTTGTGGCCCATTGAATGTCCTGTAGTCTTTTGCATTCGGGGGCTCCTCTAAGGGAACATCGTAAATCTAGCAGACTACTCTGATGTGTCCTCTCAGGGGACATAAAGAAATTGCTGGTGCTTATACGGGACAAACTTATGCAAGGGTAAATTTTTCAAAAATGTATATTTTCTTACAGTTTTCCATTCAAATTGCACAAATAAAGATTTGGAATATGCTGAGATAATATGTTAAAAAAATCATCTGGTGTTATGTAGAAAGAGAATGTGTAAAGCGCTTTCATAGTGGGGCTGACGATTCTTTATAACAGAAGGTAGCGATAAAGAACGTTTTTATAAGAAAGGCAGCTGTGGAGTATAGCTTTTGTGTCATGTGACATCACTTGAAGAGCTAGATAAACCTTGAAAGAGACTTTTGAAGTTGAAGGTAGATTGTATTGAAGTGTCGAGCAGCACAGATCGAATATATCTATCTGCACTGGGTCAGAAAAGAAAAATTGGAACATTCTTTTGATAAATTTCATTTCGTGATTTTCTAATTTACAGTTGGAGATTTTTTAATCCATTTGTTTAGTTAGCAGAACAGTGACAAAACGCAAAGACAAAAGTGTGAGAGTTATAAGCAGCAATGAAGATGAGTTCAATTTAGACTTTTATCTGGATAAACTAGAGTAAATAAACATTGATGTGGAAGAAAACAACAGTAGTAATAGTGATATCATTCCACTAAGAAGAAAACAGGCAAATGTAATAGAAATTGATAGTGACAAAAGTATTCGTTTCGAAGAAGTAGAAGACAAAATATCATCAAATGAAGACTAGGTAGATGCTACAGAAAAAGACAATCCTCCAGGGAGAACAAATTTTCTTATACATCCTAAAACAACAGGACCACAAATAGCAAGTAATATAAGAGAACCCTTTGACTATTTCACTTTGTATTTTACAAACAAATTAGTGGATAGTGTAATGCAAGAAACTAATGTTGTGCAGATGAAAAAATAAAGAAAATGTAGCTATCATATAAATCAATTTGGCATAATGATGTGATGCTGACCAACAGGAATTTTTAGCTTTTATCACTGTTACCCTAAATATGGAAATAATTCAAGTACTAAATTTGTAAGAGTCCTGGTCAACTGCTTTCAATAATAAAATACCCTTCTTTTTGGAAACATTCAGTAGAGAAAGGTTTATGCAAATCTTTTGGATGCTTTGTTTGAAGACACTTGTGTCAAGTAATGGGGTAATAAGAACTCACATTTCAGCCAGGCTCGGTGGCTCAGCCTGTAATCCCGTGCCTTTGGGAGGCTGAGGTGAGTGGATTGCCTGAGTCTGCAGGTTTGAGACCCACCTTGGCAGCAAGACCTCATCTCTACAATAAATCAAAAAATCAGCTGGGCATAGTAGCGCATGCCTGTAATTCTGGCTACTTGGAACACTGAGGCGGAAGGATCGCCGGAGCCCAGCAGGTCGAGGCTGCGGTGGCCGGGAGCAGCCACTGCATTCCAGTCTGGGCGACGGAGTGAGACTCCAACTCAAAAAAAAAAAAAAAAAAAGAACTCACATTCATGAGGCCAATAATTATTTGGAATACGGTGATTCAAAATTTTTGTAATATTTTATACCAGATCAGACAGTTTGTGTTGATGAATCCATTGTTCAATTTAAAGAGTGAATATCATTTATAACATACAATCCAAAAAAGCCTACCAAATTTATGTACTAGCTGATTCTAAAACAGGGTATCTTTTTTCAGTACTCCCCTACTGTGGCAGCGTAACATCTGAAAATACCATTTGACCTGATCTTCCAGTAAGCACCGGAATTCTATTACATTTATATGAAAAGTTGTTGGGAAAAGTTCCCAATGCAGCAAAATATCGCATGTTTACTGACAAGATAGTACACTTGTATTGTCCTAGCAGAAGAGCTACTAAAGATGAAATGTCATCTTACTGGTACAATAAAAGTCAATCAAAAGGGAATACTAGCACAAATCAAAAAGCCAAAGTTTTCAATGAAAAAACAGCGTGTTAGAAAAATAATCTTATGCTTCTTGCTTGGAAGGACAAAAGGATCATTACAATTCTCAGCACTTGGAATCAGGCAGGAATGAAATCTCCCACACAGACATTATGTGGTGGAAAAATTATATCAGGCCAAAAAAGCCTGAAATAAATTTAAATTATATTGCAAAAATGAGCAGTGTAGATCATGTGGATCAATTTGCTTCTACATATTTTTTTTCCGAAAATCTTTAAAATGGTGGAGGAAATTATTATTCTGAGAACTACAAATACGTGTTATTGTGGCAATCCCTTCAGGTCCCCTCCCACTGTGGGAGCTTTTCTGTCCTCTTAATAAATCCTGCCTTCTCTCTAAAAGAAAGAAAGAAAGAAAGAAATATGTGTTATTAACTTCTTTATACTGTACCAAGCATCAAAAAAAAAAAAAAAAAAAATAGCATACCTATGTTCCACTTGAAATTTGTCAAGTTTCTGATCAATCAGTTGAGAAGTGATTTTTAGGAACCAGAAATACCCTTCTGCATCATCTTCAAATAACAAACAGGATGATAAATTACATTTTTTTTGTTGTTGGAATTCAGTCCTTTTTTTTTTTTTTTGAGTTGGAGTCTCACTCTATCACCCAGACTGGAGTGCCGTGGTCGCTCCTGGCCACCGCAGCCTCTACCTGATGGGCTCTGGAGATCCTTCCGCCTCAGGCTTCCAAGTAGCTGGAACTACAGGCCCGCGCTACCAGGCCCGGCTAGTTTTTGATTTATTGTAAAGATGAGGTCTGCCAAGTTGCCCAGGCGGGTCTTGAACCCTCAGGCTCAGGCAATCCCCTCACCTCAGCCTCCCAAAGCGTGAGTTTGCAGGCTGAGCCACCGAGCCTGGCTGGAATTCAGTTCTTTATATAAAGTTCCTTGCAAAAACAAAACAGAATAAAAACAAAGCGAAAAGGAGGGCAGGGCAAAGTTTAAAAAGGAAAAAGAATAACGAGGGGAATAAAAGGAAAGGAAATAAAATAAGATGATTATTGCTTCTCCCCAGCCTCCTCCTTGATCCCTTCCTTCACCGAGGGAGCCTCCAGTTCCTCTGCCACCTCAACACCGTCGTCCTTTTCGCTCGATCCTTTCTTTTCTCTCCCTTCTGTTTCTTTCCTGCAGTCTTCAAACTTTGCTTTGAATTTCTGTGCATTCTCGGCGTTCAGGAAGGGAATGGCCAGCAGGCTCCGGCTTGGAGCATTCCTTGGCAGAGTCTGCGTGGGCATTCCAGACCCAGGCGCGGCCACTGCCTGCTGTGGGCCCTTCAGCTCCATCCTTGCGGGGTGTAGTGGTGGGTGCAGATCTTGAGAGTCTTGTCCCTCCACACGAGGAGGTGGGTGGCCCCCTTCTCCTTGTGCTGGAGGAGCTTGACGTCACTCATGCCTCGCTCCGTCGGTTCTGGGAGGTCGTTCTCGGCAGCAAATTGGAAATGTTTTGCCCGCCTCTTAAAAAGTTCCTCCTTGACTTCCTCCAGAGTTTTAATGTCTCGCTCAGGGAGAGAAACCGTCGGCTCAAACTGGGGGTCTGCGTTCTCAGCGGGGGTCTCGTGGTCCTCATGAGAGGCCTTGGGGCGGCGGCTGGCCTGCGAGGTCCCGATTGGCTCTTGGCCTTCGGGGACTCTCGGAGTTCCTGCCCTTCGCGTCTGGCCCCGGCGCTCCCGCCTGCCCGTCCTGCCCTCCGCCTCGCGACCAGAACCCCCAAATTACATATTCATGTGGGAAGAAGAAAATGAGACTGCATTGTCTGCTCGAATAGAAAAACCTCTGGTGGAAAATATCCAACAGATTACTATTTCACAACATGTGTCACTGAACCTGCCATGCATGTCGGTGATCGTCTCACGTGTGACCACTCATTAGAAAAATATAACAGGTAACATTTTGATTTTTTTTGTCGTCTTAAGTAAGTTTCTCAACATCCAAAATTCCATTATAAGTCAAATAGCATTACAATAAAATAATCAGTTTCAGTGCCCTACTATTTAATATGAAGTGATTTGTTTTTCACTATTTTGTAAAGAAGTGTGCTGGTAGGTGACCTGCAATGTCAAAAGGTTAAATTGTAACTGTTCTTTGTTGCTCACTCAAAATCTTTGTTTAGTAGACAATAGTTGAGTAAAAAATGGAAGGGAACATAGTATGATGGAGTGAAAAAGTCCTCAGTGGTATTATGCGACCCATCGGCTTCCTCGTTGTTAACTGAAACTCCAGGCCTGAAACCTCCAGCTTTAAACACATCCTTCATTTATCCTGAGATGCCATAAAAATCTTATTTATTTTTTGCCTGATACGACATAAAAAACAGTGGGAGAGATTGTAGGGCCACAGTGTTTTCAGTCAGATTCAGAGGGTGAATCCTACCTCTGTCATTGATTAGTAAAGTCACCTCCTCTTTGTCATCTGTTATTTTGAGGATTGCATTATGTTGTGAATGTGAAGTGCCTCGGCTACTGATGAAACATTAAATTCTTAAATATTCCTAGCTCAGTGTCATCTTTGGTACCTTCTCTGTGCTACTGTTGTTGTTCTCTGAACCTAGGTGTCTAGTGGTTGGTCTTTGGAGGTTACAGCTCATGTAGTTTTTCATTCAGCAATCATGCAAGCTCCCAGTTGTGTACCTCTTATACAGTCAAATGCTATCGGCCATGAAATGAATGGAACTGCATGCTAATATTCTGGAACTTGCAGGTTACAAATGCTTAGCTGTAATGTTTATTGAACAAAGAAGTAGATTTTACCTAGGAAAGGTTTATGTTCTAGTGAGAAAGGTACCATTTTTTTTTTCTTCTAAGGGGTGTAGTAGAGTTGTACATAAAGTGCTTTATGAGTATTATTAAGATGGGAGTGATTGATTCTTCCATTCTTGCCGCCCCATTGAGGAAAGGGACAATTGCACAGAAAAAGTGAGATTTAATGTGGTTGAATCTTGAAAATAAATGAAGATGAAATTATCATAACAATATCACAAGCAGAGCAAAGAGCATCTGCAAAGACATTAGCTTGTAGTTGATATGTGTCCTGTGCAAGGAGGTAAGATTTATAGCATCTTAGAGTTAATTCTTGCTTGTATAAACCTTGCAAAGTCAGGCAAGAGTGATAAACAGGGCTTTCTTAGTGTTTTGTAACACTGAACTGTGAATGCTTTATGGCTTTTTAGGGGATTATTTGATTAGCCTTTATCTAGGATTCCAGAAGACCCTAAGTAACTTAATTTTATGTTCAATTTTGTGCTTATTTTTTAGTCCATTGCTCTTCTCTGTTAGTATGGGCAGTTGAGATTTGACATTGTAGAACCATGATATATGCATTTTTTTCAATGAAAATCATTGATGAAAAGGAAATGTGTCATTACTTGAAAGAAAATTATAGCAATTTAGTAGACCACGTTAATGTAGTATTTGCTTTCATATCACAACAGAGCTCACCCAAGTTCCTGCCCTCTGCAGTTTTGAGTTATACACTTCATGGTTATTTTTTTTGCCTCCACAGAAATAGAAAAGTTTCAAAAAGGAGAAGGCAAGGATGAAGAGAAGTACATTGATGTGGTGATTAATAAGAATATGAAACTGGGACAGAAAGTGTTAATTCCTGTAAAACAGTTCCCTAAGGTAAGACAATGAGGTCTACACTCCAGGTATTTCAACCTTAATCACGGGGCAAATGTTTAATTTATATTCTGTTTGATATTTTTCTAGAGATCTTTTCTCTTAACACCCTCCCACACACACACACTTTAAAGTTAATTTGAAACTTATTTAGTGAATTTAGTGATTCAGTCTTTCTTGTTTGTCTTTAGTATGACTTATGGATCCCTACAATATATAATCTTATGAGTCCTACTAGTGAAGTAACTTTGGGCAACTTATGTAACCTCTTGCCGCTTCAGTTTTCTCATTTCTAATCTGAGATTGGATGATTGATTAAGAATCAAGTAGGATAATCTGTATTAAATGATCAGTACAGTGTGCAGCACATACAGGTTCAAGAATATCTGTTTTAATTTTCTTTAAATCTTACCCTGTTTTTCCTTTTTCTTGTGAGTGTCTGTGCATACTGTGGTATTGATCATAGTTTGTTTCCTTTTATTCATTTGTCTTGATAGTTTTAAGTCTCTTGGTTATTTAGATTGCTATGAAGTGTCTTTTCAAACGTTTTTTTCCATTTCTAAATGGTCTGTATATCTCTTTATCATTGAATTGTAGGGGCTTCTTATATATCCTGAATGCACATCTTTTGTAAAATACATGTTTTGTGAATATTTGGCACAGTTTGTGTCTTGCCTGTTTTTTTTTTAATAGAGTCTTGTGATGAGTAGAAGTATTTAATTGATGTCATTTGATGTATCAAGTTTTACTTTAGTGATCATTGCCTTCTGTGAACTAAGAAATCTTAGCCAACCTCAAGGAATTGTTAGAGTCCTTTATAGATTATGAAAACATTCTCTTATGTTTTCTCTACATGCATTATCATTTTAGCTTTTGCTTTTAGGTCTATGACACATCTCAAATAAATTTTCAAATATGATGTGAGACTGAGGTTCAAGTTTTTTGGTTTTTTTTTTTCCTATGTAATTATCTAGTTTTTCCAGCACTATTTGTTGAAAGATGCTTTTCCCATTGATTTTTTTGGTGCCTTTGATGAAAATCAGGGGACTACATAATTGGGGTATATTTCCAAGATTTCTATTTTAAAATCTTCTCTTAATCTATTTATGGATCCTTATGCCTGTACCACACTGTCTTGATTACTGTTGCTTTTTATAGTAAGACAGGAAGTTAGGTAATCTAAGCCATTGAACTTTATTCTTTTTCAGGATTGCTTAGTTATTTTGGGTCCTTTGCAATTACATATACATTCAATATTTTTGTTGTTGTTTTTTTAAGTTGGAGTCTCACTCTGTTGCACAGGCTGGAGCGCAGTGGCTTTCTCACGGTCACCCCAGCCTTGACCTGCTGAGCTCAGGCGATCCTTCTGCCTCAGCCCTCTAAGTAGCTGGAACTACAGGTGTAGACTACCACACCCAACTTGTTTTTTGATTTATTGTAGAGAATCTCACCATGTTGCCCAGGTGGGTCTTGAACTCTTGGGTTTAGGCAGTCCTCTCACCTCGGCCTCCCAAAGTGCTGGGATTACGGGCTTGAGCCACCACGCCTGGCCAAGAATTTGTTTTTTAACTACCACAAAACAATCTACTGGAATTGTGATTGCAGTTGCATTGAATCTATTGAATAGTTTATGGAGAATTAACTTTTTTTTTTTTTTTTTTTTTACTTAGAGTCTCACTCTGTTACCCAGGCTGGAGTGCAGTGGCGTGTTCACAGCCACCGCAGCCTCTGCCTGCTGGGTTTAGGTAATCCTTCCACTTCAGCCTTCCAGGTGGCTGGAATTACAGACAAGCGCCACCACGCCCAGCTAATTTTTTTTTATTTATTCTAGAGATGAGGGCTCACCAAGTTGTTCAGGCTGGTCTTGAACCCTTGGGTTCAAGCAGTCCTTTCGCCTCAGCCTCCCAAAGTGGTGGGATTACCAGCTTGAACCAACGTGCCCGGCTGAGATTTGACATCTTAACAGTATTGAATCTTCCATTTTTTTGAAATGGTATCTCTCTCCATTCCAATAATTTCTGTCAGCAGCATTTTGTACTTTTCAGGGTAAAGGTCTTGAATTTTTTATTTAAATTATTCCTAAAATGTTATATGTTTGACACTATTGTAAATTGAATATTTTAAAATTTTTATTTTCCAATTTTTTGCTCGTAATATAAAATTTTGTTTATGTACCTTGTCTTCTACTTAGCTAAATTTAAATTCACTTATTAGTTCTACTAGTAAATTGTTTTTTATATTCCTTAGGATTTGTTACATACATGGTCATGTCATCTGCCTAAACAGTTTTACTTCTTCCTTTCTAATTATTATGCATCTTATTTTTTTTTTGCTTACATTATTGTATTAGCTGATATCACCACTATAATGCTGTAAACAAGTGATGAGAGTAGAAATATTTTCTTTGTTTAAAATCAAGGAGGAAGCATACAGCATTTTACCTTAAGAACATAATCAATTATGGATTTTTTATAGATGTGATTTGTTAGGTAGAGGAAGTTTCCTTCTACTTCAGCTTTACTGAGAATTCTGTTCCTGAATGGGTGGTAAATTTTGCTGAATGTTTTTTCTATATCTATTCAAATAAACACAAGGTGTTTCCTTTATATGTTTACATGGTTAATTTTGATTGATTTTTAAAAAATAAAACCTTCCTTGTATTTCTGGGTTAAACCCTGTCTGTTAATGACTTATTATTATATATATATATTGTTGGATTTACTTGCATCTGTGCTTATGAGTGATACTGATCTGCAAAGTTTTTAATAAGATTTTTATATAATTTTTGTATTAGTGTTAGTCTGGTTTCATAAAATGAGTGGGGAAGTGTTTCTTTCCATTTTCTCAAAGCATGTATATCAGATTGGTGTTATTTCTTTCTAAGCATTTGATATAATTCACCAGTGAAGACAACTGGGCCTGGAGTTTGAAGATGAATTCAATATCTTTAATTGATATGACACTAATCAGGGTTTCTGTCACCCCTTTTTTGAAGATTTTGTTGTGTTTTTTAAGAGATTTGTATATTTCATCACAATGTTAGCTGTTGCTTCTTCAAATACTTTTTATTTTTATTTTTTTGAGTTGGAGTCTCACTTCACCCAGACTGGAGTGCAGTGGCACACTTATGGCCATCCCAGCGTCCACCTGCTGGGCTCCCGTAATCCTTCCACTTCAGTCTTCCAGGCAGCCAGAACCACAGATGTGCACTACCACGCCCGGCTAATTTTTTATTTATTGTGGAGATGAGATCTCACCAAGTTGCCCGGACTGGTCTCGAACCCACAGGCTCAGGCAGTCCACTCGCCTTGGCATCCCAAAGTGCTGGAATTACAGGCTGAGCCACCGAACCTGGCCTTCAAATACTTTTTATGACCCTTTCCTTTTTACTTTTTTCGAGATTTGATTTATACATCTGTTGAACCTTTTGCCATTCTCACAATGTTTCCTGTGACTCTGTTTACTTTTTACTGCTGTTTATTAAACTCATCAATTCCTTTCTATACAATCTTCATTTTGCTATTATCTCTATCAGGTACATTTTTTATGTCAAGTGTTATAATTATCTGTTTTGGAATTTACATTTGATTCATACATATGCATGTCGCAGGGAAAAACATTTTTTTTTCTTTTGAGATTTTCTTTTATTCATTGCAAATGTTATTTTTTTATGTCATTGAGTGCAGTTAAAATAGGTGCTTGAGTGTCTCTATCTTCTAATCTAAAGCCTGAGTCATAGATTTATTTTGCATTGATAGTTTTTTATCTTGATAAAGAGTCGTATTGTTCCTGTTCTTTGCATGTTGAATAATTGTGGATTGTATACTGGACACTGTGAATGTAAATTGTGGTAACCTTGGATTCTGTTATATTTTTCTGAAGAATGTCGATTTTTTTTTAGTAGCTATTTAATGTGGTTGGATTGAGACCACAAACTTTGTCTGCTCGGTAGGAGTTCAAGTCTCAATTCATTTCTTTCCTAAATTTGGCTTTTGTGTTTCATTTTTGAAATATGTGATTTGGAGGTCTGCCAGAAATTTTGGCAGATTTTCAATGCAAAATTTGGTAATTCCTAATTCTCTCTTTTCTAGTATTCTTTCCTCACATTTCAGCACTGTGGTTGCCTTAATCTCTGCCACTCATGTTAAAAGCCCCAAATTAGTAAATTCACCTCAGTCTATTTCCTGCTTTTGTCTTAAGCCTGTTTCAGAGTTAGCCTGTTTTTGATCACTCTTCACCACACCCGATAGTTGTCTTACATATTTTGTTCAGAGTTTAGGTGTTTATAGTTGATACCATAGATGTTTAGCCTTTAGGAGCTTACTCATCCATACCCACAGAACTGGGGATATACTTTTTTATAAACAAAAATTTACATTATGAGCATTTCATAGGCAGTCTCATTGCTAAACAAAACATGCCTGCTGCAAACCTATATACTCAATATGCAATAGATAGACAAACAGATATGGTCCCTTTCTTTAAGTAGTTCATAATCTAGTAGATGATGACTAACTTGAAATTAGTGCTTTTTTATTGTCTATGAGTTAGTATATGAAATAAAATAAACTACTCATGTGCAGGATAATGATGTTTCAGTTAATGATAGACTGCATATATATTATCATCTTAAGATGATAATACTGTATTTTTACTGCATCTTTTCTGTGTTTAGATGTATTTAGGTATACATACACTGATCATTGGGTTAAAACTGCCTACAGTATTCAGTACAGTAACATGCTGTATAAGTTTGTAGCCTAGGCGCAATAGGCTATTACCATATAGCCTAGGTGTGTAGTAGGCTATGCCATCTAGGTTTGTGTAAGTGCATGCTACGATATTTGCACAATGACGAAATCACTTGACAAGGCATTTCTTAGAACATGTTCCCATTGTTAAGTGACACATGACTGTATATGAAATAAAATTTCAAATATTATTTTTCATTGTCAACTTTGATGAGGTGTAGGAGAAGATTACATTTTCTGTCAGAGTAGTCCATTTCGAGTACTTATAATGTCTGAAGTAGGCTGCATAGAAATTCTCTGCTTTCAGAATACTGAAAAAGGATATTTCTGCTTAGCATAATGGAGCATGCAAGTTTCAAGCCAGCCTTGTATAAAAGCTAATAGAGCACTACCATGAATTCAAAGAAGAAGCTTTCATGCTTGTGTCGGTTAATAGACTGAGCTGGAGGAAGGTGGCAGGACTCGCCCTGCTAGAATAGCTGTGAGTAGAGAACAACTTGGTGTGGAATTGATGCTGATGGTGCACTTTCAGCCTGTGTGGCAAGAGAGAACTGCTGCTGATGAAACTCCATTTAATAAAGTGACTTCCATTAATTGAATAATTTTTATGCTCTTAATGAATTATTTTCAACACTTTTTCAATGGTGTAGTACTGAACATATGAGTTATTTGGTATTCAAACCTTAATGTGTATTCACCCGAGTTAATGCAGCCAAACTTGTAAAGTGTGGCACTCTAAACACTGTTTTATAATTTTTAAGTGTTTAAGAAGTTATGGAAATTGTTCTCCATAGTTTTTTTGCTGATAACCTATGGTGCTGAGCAATGCCTAGATAGAACAGAGTTAATGAAGATACCATATCAACACTAGGTCACTAGGTACCTTGTCTGTGCGTACTGGTAGATGCACAATGGTTTAGGGTTTGCATTCATTTTTCTTTTATTATTCTCTAGTTCATTTGTCAGTGCTTCCATCTCCATTCATATACCTAGCATTTATTGTCTTCTTTGAACCAGGCATTGTGCTGGTAAAACCAAATTGATCAGGATAGAGTCTTTGGTCTCAAGAAATTGTCAGTTTTATGGTGAATGCAGATAAGTTAATATTTATAATACAGGGTTTACTGGAAAGACAGAAGGAAGGTAGGCGATCTTGATATGTTCAGAGTCGACTGCCCTAAAAAAGTTGTCTCTGAAGAGGCTGACTGGGTAAGGGGTGAGAAGTAAGACAGGGTGAGGTTGAGGGGTGGCCATGGCAGAGGAACACTCTATTGTATGCAGAAGGCATTTGAGAAATCACAAGCCATTTTAATAGGCTACACAGATTAATTTTAGTAAGTTGTACAGAATTGTATAGAAGACATAAATGAAGTGAAAAGGGAACAGAGTGTGGGGTGGCATTGGCCATAGGAGCTGCAGTGTTAAAACAGAAAATGGCATTTGAACTGTTTCAGAGGATGGGTCTTCTTAGGTGTTTAGTGATGGGAAATTGTTTTAGGAGAAGGAATGCCAAATGCATTCCCTCATGCTGGTATGAAGAAATGCTTATGTACCAGGTTAAAAAGCAAGTTGTAATCTGAAATTAAATATATTACATTTTTCTGTATAATGCTGCATTGTATCTATATTATATTATTAAATGAAAAAATAGGCAAGATGTAGAAAACACAGGTTTTGAGTTACACAAATATTTGGAAAAACTGACCAGAATCTTAATAGCAGTTATTTTCTGGATTACAGGTTTTGTGATATTTTCTAATGAAAATGTACATGTTTCTGTACATGAATGTTTTGATGGTAACTTGTGTTCAAGTTTTAGAATCAGGATGAGAAAAGGTTTTCATTTGGGGGGGAATGTGCCTGAGGTTAACTTAGTAGATGTCTTTGTACTGTAGTTATGATTTTCAAGATTTAGCATACTGTATTAAATCTGTAGGTTTAAATTGGGTTTATTAAATTTCTTAATTTGATACATATTTTAGTCTCTAATCACTCTAATGTGTGTGCATACTATTTGTAGTAACATTGTCTTAACCAACATAGTTTCTTATATTAAAAAAAAATTGTGACCATTGCTAGGCCATTGTCAGGCCATTGTGGCCATTGCCTTGCTAAACTATGGTGTGGCTAAGTGCTCTTGGAGCTATGGCTAGGCCATGTTTCCTGGCTTTGGCCCCCTCCCCTACCTTGGGGAGGTGAGTCTCCTCTTTCTCTCTCTCTAATTTACTTTTTAAATAAACTATATTTTCTGATCTAAAAAAATTGTGTGAACATTGAAAATGTGATATATTTGCTTTTTTCACATAAACTGTGAGGTTAAGGATCTTTGAAAGAGAAAAGTACTTATAAAACATGTGTGTTCCTGGAGTTTCAGGGAAACTTTCTTTTTTGTAGTTGGCTTGCATTTTTCTCTTAGAGTGTATTATAGACAATTTACTGCTTGGTAGAAGCCTATTCTATAGAAATCATCATGGATTTATAGACTTCCTAGGATAGTAAATATTTTGCAGTCATAGAGGTATGTTAAATATTGCCTTTTCTGTGGCTCCTAATTGATTTCCAAAGACATATAATATTTTTTCCAGAGAATTTATATGAAAATGATTGTTATTTCTGTTTTTCAATTGATAGTTTACCTGTAGAAATAAAGTAAGAATGTGCTTACATATCAGTTCTTTATATCTAAAGTGCCATCACCGAAAGTAATTTGGCTGGTATCTTAGTCTGTTTGTGCTGCTATAGCAAAATACTGAAACTGGGTTATTTATGAGAAACAGAAATTTCTATCTTACATTTCTGAAGTCTAAGACCAAGTTACCAGCAGTTGGTGTCTGGTGTGAGCCCCTTTCTGTGTCCTTATATGATGGAAAATCAAAAAGAGCCTCATCTAGTTCCCTCCAGATCACTTAAAAGGCACTAATCTATTCATGAGGCAGAGCCCTCTTGACTTTGTTACTTCCCAAGAGTTCCTACTTCTTAGTACCACCACAATGAGGATTAAGTTTCAACATGAATATGGACGGGACACATTCAAAGCGTGCAGCTGACTAGTTGGAATTCTGAAACCTGTTGACATCAATAAAGCCTGATACTAAAAATAATCACTTAAAGATACACATATTATCCGACTTGGTGGCTCAGCCTATAATCCCGTTCCTTGGGAGGCTGAGGTGAGTGGATTGCCTGAGCCTGTGGGTTTGAGACCTGCCTAGGCAATTTGGCAAGACCTCATCTCCACAATAAATCAAAAAATTAGCCAGGCGTGGTAACACACTCCTATAGTTCCAGCTACTTGGAAGGCTGAGCAGAAGGATCGCCGGAGCCCAGCAGGTCGAGGCTGCGGTGGCCGGGAGCAGCCACTGTACTCCAGTCTGGGCGACAGAGTGAGACTCCAACTAAAACAAAAAACAAAAAAAACCAGATACACATATTTATTATCACTCACTAGGAGTGTCCCTCTGACTATTTATTAAATCTAGTGCCTATGTTGAAGTAGAAAGGCCACTATGGGTTATATAAACTTAGAGAAACTAATTGGCCCATGACAGCCATTGTTTTGCAATGGACGATCCCCTTGTACTTTAATCCTCTCTTCTCATTTTCAAAACCCACATCTTATAGTAGGAATCAGAAGGAAGAGAAATGATAGGTAGTGATGGGAGGAGAAAATCTTTAGAAGCTACTTTTGTTATGTTCTCAGAGGTCTCTGGGTTATTGGGTCTTGTGACACAGCCCGTGTGCTGTGAGAATTGGAAAGTTATTTAAGTTGGTATTTGCAATTGTGATAGCATGTGAGAAATATCGTGGAGGGATTTTAAAGCTTAATGCTTTAGTTTTTTTCCCTGCTCTCCCTAAAGTGCTTGATTATTGAAGCAGAAAGCAACACTTGAACTTAGATTTGTTAAGTGGAATCCAGAAATAGCCAGGCATGTGTTGATGGGTTTCTGAAATAATATACTGATACCATTTGGGGGGCTTATTATTATTACTGGTATTATTTTTCTTAAACAAATGAATAATTGTAAATTTGGCTTTATATAGGTCCCCTAAGAATTTTATTGCATTATGAAGACTAGAAATGGTCCTAGTACATGTACTGTGTGAAGAATATTGTTATGTATTATTGTTACGTATAACTCTTTAATCAGATCTCTGCTTACTTTTAGAGGACATGATAAAGGATAGACCGAGTGTCTTGCAGGGTCAAAAAGAAAAATGTTTTTAGTGGTTTAGCAATATGTTATTAACTTAAATATCTTGAATATTACTGTAATGCTTATTTTGGCTCAAGAGAAAATTGTATGACTATACTGGTTATTGGCGATAGAAAATGTGAACAGAATTGAATACCTCTCTTCTAGGATGCACTGTCTACTGAAGGAAAATGGCAGAAATTCATGCCATTGACTGAACTATGAACTTCTATCAAAAGAAGTTACTGATACATAATTACATGAAATACGGAACATAATGCAAAGGGAGTCTGAGAATCATAGTTATAGAGTAGAGAGAAGTCAGGTTTAGGAACCAGCCCAACTTTTCTTCTATTTGCTAACTTTCTGGCACTGGATGTGTCACCTGTGGCTCTCCTGAGTGTCAGACCAAATGCCCACTAGACACTTTCACTTGGGATATCCCACAGATGTGTGACATTTGCCATGTTCATAACTAAACCTCATACCTCCTCTTCTTGGTCAACCTGGACCTTTTCCTGTGTTTCTTATTTCAGTAAATGACAGAGCAGTGTACTGAAGTGGTATTTTGCCAAATACCACAACATCATTTTTTTGTCTATTTGCATCTCCCTCATTGACTGCTTCTCCTCCATCCTTTAAATACCATTCGTTTCCTTTTTAAATTAATTGTTGTCTCTTTCACCCTCTCTGCATTTTATTGTCATTCCTTAATTTAGAACACTTTCATACCTCACCCTATCTGTTACAACAGCTTCTTATCCATATCAGTTTCCTGCCTTTGTTTTACATCTTCTGTTAAATTCTCACACTTGTAGCCATTCTGGGATTTTCTGGATTAATAGTTTCAAACTTCTTGAAAGGCTGAGGTGGAAGGATCACCTGAGCCCAGCAGGTTGAGACTGCAGTGACTGTGAGCATGCCACTGCACTCTAGCCTGGATGGCAGAGTGATACTCCTACTCAAAAAAATAAGTAAATAAAAATACTAATTTTGAACACATTTACATATGGGTTACATAACTTGTCATCTGTCCATCACACCCCAGAATATCCACCCTTTAGCAAATGGAGATAGGTACATAATGTTCAATCTGAAATCTACAAATAGAACATACATAATATACAGTATGAAATAAAGCATACATAATATAATAATGAAATTTACTTTTATGTAATTTTTATTAATTTATTGTTAATGACATAATAATCAGAAATAGAACATATTTCTAGATTATTTCAGATTGTATTACTTGTGTGTGTGTGTATGTGCATGTTTATTTAATTTGTTCATTATATCTCATGGAAAAGTTACTTGTATACTGCATTGATTTTTAGAGTTGCTAATGTCTAAATAGGTTGAGCTGTTCACCATTTAGAAACAGATAGATATTTTATTAAAATTATACTCAGTGTACCAACACCATATAATCTCAACCACTGCCAATAATACTTAGTGACTTGTGGTCATAAAATTAATATATTTAATAATAGTATTTATCTGTAGCCCTAATATGTTGTAATAATCACTGCAGCAAAGAAAATTGAAAAAAGCTTTGTTGAATAGTGCCATTTTATTTGACGGAAATAAGCTTTAATTCCACAATTATTTAGAAACCATTAAACAGGAAAAATGGTACATCAAATCTGGATCCTACTTATTCTCAAGACATTTATAATTTAACAGGGGGAACCTTAAATTTTACTAAACAATGCAGGATAAAGATAAGAGAGGTAGAGGATACTATAAATGATGGAGAGTTATTTCTAGAGAAATAATTACAGATGAAATTAAATTTAGTAATCTATTAACAAGCAGAGATCAGGGAGAAAGGCAGGAAAACTTATTGGTCTAGAATGACTTAATTATGGGAAATATCAGGTTATCACATCTGTTGAAATTATAAGGAATATATTCTGGAATGGCTTCAGTGCTTTCCTTGGGAATGGAATTTTATATAGATAATAGAGAGTCCTGAAGTATTTGGGTTATTGAGAAACTACAATATATGATAGAAAGCATTCAGTATTATGAAAGATCTTAGCTGGTTTTGGGGTTTTTTTTAAGCTCTTCTAAAATTTAAGAATGACCTATACACAAGTTTGGAATGACTTTATCCTGGGAAAAATAAATGCCCATTTAAAGAAAATTGTTTTTATAGGTGATTATCAGAATGTGAAAATGATTATCAATATAACTCAAAGCTTTACTCAGTTAGTCACTGTACTAAGAAACAAGTGTTCTATTTCTGAAGAAGCTCCTCCATTTAATGTGAATCCCATGGTCCCAAGTCTGTTGTTAGGTTTGCTCTTGTTTGGAGTTTGGCATTTACAACATTGGTATAATTCAAAGGAGGTCAGAATTCTGAATACCAGCTAAAATGTGGATTTATTCAAGTAATCATTGTGTTAGCGGTTAAGTTATTGAACCTACAATGTCCCATTAAGCTAATAAAAGCATTGATCTGTTCTTCATTTCAAGAGAATAAAGGGAAAATAAACCTTGTTTATTCTCTCCTTTGTATTCTTGCCATTGGGCAGGAAATAGATAAATGTAGATTATGAACTAAAGATGTTCTTTGACAGTTTCTTTCTCCCCAGTAAAGTATAAAAAGGTACTGATTAATATTCTCCAAAGAGAGGTACATGTATTCCAGTCCATCTGGATACTAGAAAAATCTGTTAGTATTTCTGTTCTTGTGTAGATTTCTGTTTATGTGCCTGTGTTGTATATACACATACACATATCGTATGGTTTTCTATGTTTTAGGCACTATTCTAAGCACTTTACATGTATTAACTCATTTAATCTTTACAACCTTATGATTATTATCATCTCATCTTCACATATGAGAAACTTATAAAGAACAGAGAAGATGAGTAACTTGCTAAAAGATACAGTTACCAAGTAGCAGGCATTTGAACCCCAGATATCTGACCCCAGAGCCCATGCTCTTAATCAAGAAATTAAATTCTATTAATATTTTGTACATGGATCAATACTGGCACCCTTACATGGTTCATAGAAGTCCATATAGTTATTTGCACTTTGAGATTGTATCCTGAAGTTAAAAGGTGAATTTACAGCGCAGAAGGTCTCACAAAATTTCATTCATTAGCCCTCAGCGTATTGAGACATATAGCTGTGTATATGTGCCTGTTATAGGTTTGTGGATTATATTACCTAATTTTAATTGAACTTGTCCTTAAATGGACAAATATTACTGCAAAAAACACTGTGAATTAAAAGTCTTCTACCAATACAATCTAAATGAGAGAAAACCTTAGAGCTGATCTTTCTCCTGTGCCTAACACAAGCTCAGCCTTGTCATGAGCTTAGAAACAATATGATCCAGTTGGATCTAACAAGAAGAGTCTTTACAAGTAGAACTGTTTCTCTGCATCCAGTAATGTTAATAATCTCTTGTCCTACATAAGTAGTACAGTATTAACCAGTGATAGAACAAACATGTAACTTTTAGATAAATATATAGATGTATAGAGAAGATGCAAAGGTGTGAGTGTGGTTGGGGATAATTCTTACATTGCCTCACTTAACACTTTGGATCATTTGAGGTAATAACTCATAGGGAACATTTACATTTGCTGTCACCATGGAATGTACCGATGGACCCTTTCCCTCTGGCCTTCTTCTGTTCTCACAATTTTTTAGTTCTTAAATGAATTGGAGATATCCATGGATCCTCAATTTATGATGATGTTACATCTAAATAAACCCATTGTAAGCTGAAAATATTGTAAGTTGAAAATGCATTTAATAAACCTAACCTACTGAACATCAGAGCTTAGCCTGTCCTGCTTTGGACGTGCTCAGGACCGCTTACATTAGCCCTCAGTTGGGCACAGTCAACTAACACAAAGCCTATTCTATAATAAGGTGTTGAATATCTCATGTAACTTATTGAATATTGTACTGAAAGTGAAAAACAGAATAGTTTTATTGGTACTGAAAGTATAGTTTTGCTGAATGTGTGTTGCTTTTGAACCATCATATTTTTTTTTTAATTGGTAAGTTGGGGACCATCTCTGTTTTGTACTGTATCCAAACTTTTTAAAAATTCTGTCTTCTGTTTCTTACATCCTACTTCATACTCACCTTTAGAGAAATGAATTGTTTATCTAATTGTTTATCTAATACTAATATCCATTATTTTGTAGCTCTCAAATTTATTTTTAAGCATTTTTAACAAACATTTAATTTTTATAAGTTGTTCAATTACAAGTCTTTGCTAGCCAGTTAGGACACATATACCAAAAATCTGCTTCCTTCCATCTGTGCCTGTGTGGTATGTTCTAGATTTTGTTTTTATTATAACATCTTGGGTAGTGAGTAATATATTTTGGACATTAATTTTAATTGGCATTTGTTATTCACCTTTGTATTCTTAAAACATTGCTTTCCTGTCATAAGCAAGAACTGTTCTAGGCAGGTAATGAGGGATACAGATGAGTAAAACTTAGAGAAACCATCACCCTGCTCCCTCCCAAAAAAATTAAAGTGTAATTTTTTTTGATAAATGACTGCATTTATAACTGTGTTAGTGTCTTATATTGTGCTCTGCATCCAGTGACCACATGCATTTATGCCCTTCTCTGAGTTTTTCTGATCTTGGAAGCCAGAGATTATACAAAAGCCTGTTACTCTGAGGCCACCATGTAAGTGGAAACCTAAGAAACACAGGTAGAGGAGAGTCAGTGAAATCAGCAGAAGCAAGATCTCCCCTGATAGCCACCACCAACTTATGAGCCATGAGAATAGCCGTCTTGGAAGTGACTCCTCTAGCCCTATTTGACCAGGCTGTTGACACATGGAACAATGCCCCCTTCTCCTTCCCCGACTCATGTGGTGTCTAAGTTGCTGAATTGTGAGCAAATGAATAAAATGGGTCTAGTTTAAAAACTTTAAGTGTTATGTAGTAATAGATAACCACGAGAGCATTAAAGTAGAACGCTTGTGTTTCTAATTTTCTCATTGCCAAATCACTTAAGGCTGTGTGAAAATCATGTGTTTTCTACCTGTTGCTTTTAATAGGGGCTCATAATATCCCTAGAATATAGTTTTCTAATGTCTTGAAAAGTTTACATCTTTAATTAAATGCAATATTATGGTATTATCCATGGGGTAGGATTCCATGGGGTAGAATAGGTATTATATATTTATATGTGTGTTAGATCAAGGAGTGTATAACTCCATTGTGAAATGCTGTGTTAGAAATTATCTTTTGTTATCCTGTGGGTCACTTAACTGTTCAGAATGTGACTTTGGGGGCGGGGAGTCTCACTCTGTCACCCAGGTTGGAGTGCAGTGGCACTCTCATGGCTACCCCAGCTGGGCTACAGTGATCCTTCCATCTCAGCCTTCCAAGTATCCTGAACTATAGGCATGGGCTACCACACCCAGCTAATTTTTTGATTCATTGTAGAACGAAGTCTCACCAAGTTGCCCAGGCTGGTCTTGAACCCACAGGCTCAGGCGATCATCTGGCCTCGGCCTGCCAAAGTGTTGGGACTACAGGCTGAGCCACTGAACCCGGCTGACTTTTTTTAAATAGGAAAAGGTATCTCAGTCTGTGCCGCTGTAACAAAACACTTGAGGTGGAGATATTTACAAAGAACAGAAATTTATATTGTCAAACTTCTGGAGGCTGAGAAGTTCAGAATCAAGGTGTCATAGGTTTGGTGTCTGGCGAGGACTCTATCTACTTCCAAGATGGTGCCTTGAACACAGCTTTCTCCTGCAGATTAAGGGTTTTGTTCTGGAGGGGAACATAGGGTAGGTGGATCTGGGCAGACTTCAGCAGTGACTGCTTTGTTCTCCCCCACCAACTCCCCAGGGGAAATGATTTTATTTTTCTTTCTGATCTTCCCTGTGAATACTTGGAGAGTAGGGGGGATTTTTCCAGAGAAAACCTTGAAGAAGGTGCCGGCCTCTTGATTTGGGAGCTTTCATGGCTTCATATTCTCATGCTAACCCACTCCAAATGAGTAAATGCTTGAGTTTTGTTTCTTCTTGGAGGTACCTTTCTCCAGAAGTGGGGATAATTTTTAAACGTCAGCATTAACTTGCATTCTCTCCAGCTTTTTAAAAAAAATTTTATTTTTATTATTATCGTATTTTATAATTTTAAGGATAAGAGTGACGTTCTTTCCAGCTCTCTACATCTGAAGTGAATGGGCAGTTCTGGGAGCATGGTAGTTTTGAGAAACTGTAAGATAACCCAGAGAGCTGCAATTAAAAATGAGGGTGTGATGAGGCTAGAGAGGTCATCAGGAGCTTGCTTAGGGACAGTCTTTCACAGCAAGACCAGGATACTTGGACTTGGATTCTAAGGATAGTTAAGTAGTAGTAGTCTAAGTAGAAATATAATAAGGTCGGCTTTGTGTTTCAAAAAGGCCTCTGTCTGTGTCTGTTGAAGGAGGTAGAAGTTGATACAGGGAACGGTCTCTACAGTGGGCTGGTGAGAAGAGATAAGGGCCTATAATAGCATGGTTGTGGTAGGGCCGAAGAAAATGGACAGGTTTAAGAAATGTTTAGGAGGTCAAATTGTGATGCTATAACTAATTCACTGAACATTTATGAAATGCCCACTTTGCAGAATTGTTGGAGATAAAGCAGTGAAAACACAAAGCCTTGTCACTGTCTGCATATAGTACCAGGCTTGAGGCTTGAGTTACTACATAGGTGGTGGTGCCTTTGTTGGGCTCAGGGACTGTGGAAGAACAGCAGGTTAGTGGCAGAGGTTTTAAGTTCAGTGTTGAGTGTTGAGTTAGAGGTCAATAAAACATCTCATTGTTAGACTAATCAACTTTTTGGTGAGCACCTAATTAAGGGAAACCTTTTAATGGAGACCATGACATGTTCTTGAGGTTTAGTTGTTTATGAAATGACAGTTTAACTGTAATTGTTCCCCAAGGAACAGTGTTATGTCACAAATATAGTTTAGATCAATTAAAGCTAATTCAGAAAGGCACTTGTTCTTTACCAATGAGCAATATGATCATTGTAGTGTATACATTATGCAGTGAAACTGAAATATACTTATTATAGTTTTACCATCTTCATAATCACATGAAAATTTTTCTGTTGAAAGTTGTAGCATTTGCTGTGTGTGTGTGCGTGCGTGTGTGTGCACGCGCATGTGTGTTTGTGACAGAGAGAGAAAGAGAATAATTTATGAGAGAGATTATAATAATTGGCATCTGGAGAAAAATCTCTGGTCTTAGACATGATAACACTTTCACTTTATGTACAATGAACTTGAAATTATTAAGAAATGAATATTTTAATTATTAGTGGACAAATGAATTTACTTGGACAAATGAAATTATTTACAAAAATATGTTCATACTATTTCTCTTGCAAATGTACTTGTAAAATAAGAAAAGAACCAGGACTTAAATAAGGAGAGACTTTATTTGAAAGGTTTATTCCAAGAACACAGGAAGAGACTATGGCAATAGAGAGGTAGATTATTGCAAAAGGGAGAACATATTGACCTTGAGACCTGTAAGCTATATCTCAGAGGTGAGGATTTTCTTTTATGGGAAGACATGAATGAGGCCAGAAAGGTGCAGGAAAGTGAGATGAATGGGTGGTAGTGGCAGGATGGGACAGTGATCTGGGAACATTCTACACTGAACTTGGCCTGTGTTCCAGAAGAGTCTTTAGGGAGGTCTTATATTTTGGCTCAGACTGTGAGAGTTCCTGGGACCTGGAAAAGAGAGAGAAGGGAAACTACAGTTTAATCAAGTCAAGGTATGTGACTTTTTTTGATTAGTAGAGAGAAGTAGTTAATCTTTAATTAGGAAAAGAATGGAACTTAGAGGATTTGTGCCTGGCCTTGATGTAGGCAAGTAAGGAGTCATCTGCAAATATCTAAGTCAGATGGGGGAGGGGGATTGTTTGCAACAAGCTATTTCTGGTAACACAAAAGTGTGGAGTCGTTTCTTAATTTTTACTGTTTCAGGAGTACACTGTCATAATGCTTTAGTACTTTATATAATGTTTTAATCTTCGTAATGACCCTGAAGTGTAATTGCTTTTATAAGCCACACAGTGGTAAAATACTGTAAAACTGAGGACTGGGAAGGCTAAGGAAGGAACTGTTGTGTTCATGTTGCTGATAATGGGGGCACTCGATAATGATACTCCCTCAGAAGTCCATGGTGACTAGAATTTTGAGCAGTGTTACAGGACTAATAGCAAATAAGAGAACTGTGCTGCTCTGATTGTTTATTATTTCTGTCTTCTAGAGAGTCTAAAATACATGCTCGGTTCATCTGTAACTAAGACTTTTTCTTGTTGCAAGTACTTACTGTGGCCAGCTTGGGATAGTTTTGTCTTTTTTTTTTTTTTTTTTAACTACGTTAGGATATGCTGTAGAATCAATGGAGGAATTGAACTTTCAAACTGAAAGGAGGATACTGTTAAGGGCTTTAAGCCTAAGAAACGGAAAGTCTGTGGCATTTCTATTAGCATTTCTTAATAGGGCCACAACTAACATATGACACAGGGTGCTTTATTGTGCTAGGCAGTGCCATCTATTTCTGATGTGTGTGACATTATAGGCTTTTGCCCACTATGTCCCAGTAGCGACCTCAGTCATTGTGACAACCAAACAAACATGCTAAATCTTTCCAAATGTCCCATAGGGAGATGATGCAATCTTCAGTTTGAAAACCTGATCAAACAACCAAGCATATTACCATTATTGTGACTCAGCAGTAAGGACACTCAGTATCCACACAATACGCTCTAAACCTCAGATTCCCTTGACTTCCAGTCAGAGGCCAATTCCATGACCCACCTGGGTGGCCTAAGCCTAGTCATGTTATTTTCACTGTGGCAACTCCCTTGGTAGCTTTGGGGATGAAGTAGAGTCAGTTCTATTAAAAGGTGGATTTTGTTCTGATAAAATTATGTATGTCCACAGTAGTTAAATTCATATATTACTTACTAATTGAGTATCCAGTGTATATAATCTACTGTCTGCTCTGGTAGGTTTTTATACATTTTCTAATTTTATTCATACAACTGCCTCCCACAGTGGGTAGTACAGTCCCTGTTTTATAGATAAAGAATGTGAGACTCATGAGCTTTAATTTGACTAGGAAGCTATATGGTTGAACAGAGTTGGGAAGACCAAAGAAAAGAAAATAGAAATGTTTCCGATTGTCAGAGTATTCATTTACATACTTTTTGTGAGCAAAAGACTAATAGAAGTTAAATAGAAAAAAGAAACCCTTAGAGGTATATAAATGATATAAAATGCTTTTTCTTTTTATATAGAATGCCATGTTTTTATGTTTTATCAAGTGACCTTGAATAAGTTACAGTACTCTATGGACTTCAGTTTCTTTAGCATAAAATTAGACATTTGGGTTGGGTGATTTCTAAAGCCTCTTAATTTTTATCAATTGAGAAATATTTGACCATGTAAGATGTATAGTAAATATGGCTATTTAACTTCAGAAATTTATTTTTACTCCATCATTGAAACCAATTAAGATGATAAACCAGTTAAAATGACCCAAAAAGAGACAACAATAGACAAATGATATCTGTAAAATTTTGGTTGCCTCAAAACCAATGGATAAATGGTATTGGAGATCATGGCAGGCCAAGGGAAATTCAACCAGAAACATGTTAATTCATGTGGGAAAGCTTTGTGAACACTTAGGAATTGTAGATATCAATTACTATAAGGAAGATTTATGGGGTAGAACTGAAAAGAGGAGACTTGGTTGAAAATTTGTATGAGAAATAGTTAGATCACCAGATGTTCTTCTCTTCTGATAGAACCAGGCATCTGCCTCATCAACCCATGGAAAAGACGAAAGGTTTCGAAGAGGTTGAATAAGAGGAGTAGTAGGCTCTAAGAGATAGATGCAACTGAGGATGACAGTGAGATGTCACACTGAAGATGAGTGATTTCTTTTAAATAAAAATGTGAACGCTTAATGGTGGAAGTCTCAGTATTCTGGTAGACAGGCTTATACCTCTACTTAGGAGATTGGGGAATTCCCTTCAGAGAAATGCTTAGCCCAAAGGGAAAGAAGAACAGATTCTGATATTTGAGTACCTCTTGATTATAAAAAAAAAAAAGGGACTGCCATATTTACAGTGAAGACTACCAGCTGTCAAGTTTCATCCATGAAAGTAGAACTTCCATTCAGCATTTTAGAGTCTCAGTCTTAAATTTTAAAGAACAGTTAGCAGAGTATTACCAAACATCTGAGGAACACCCAGAAAGTAGAAAGAGATCAGCTAACAAAATGAACAAGGGGAAACTGTTGAAAGAAGCAGATATTGTAAGCTCCAAGGCAGGAGGGAGCCACTGTCTCCAATATATTCAGGAAAGATGAGAAATAGTATTGTCTCCACAAAACATAAATGAAATATCATAAAAGGAACAAATATAAGGAATTGCTAGTAGTAAACATCTGATGGCAGAAATGAAAGAATCAATAGATATGTAGGAAATGTAGTTAAATCTTCCAGAAAGTAAAACAGGGAAGAAGGGGGTGTGGAGAAGAGGAGAGAGAGTGATTGATTCAACTCAGGATATCCAATGTCCAAATATTAGCATTGCCAGAAAGAAAAAGCAGAGGAAATGGGGAACTAGAATAAGGTAGGGTTGGGTGGGTCAGTACACTGATAATTTTTCCATCCTGTAGTACTATTTGATTTTGTAAACTCTGCAAGGATAACTTTTATAGTTAAAAACATTTTACTTACAATGCCATTTTTAAAAACAAACCAAAAAAATTACGTGCAAAGGTTAAAAATATGTATTTGAGTTTTGGTTGAAGACCAATAAAATTAAAACTGGTGGGGGGATACCATTTTTACTTTTTAAAGTGCTGACTACTTATTTCAGGAAAATTGCTTCAATTGCCATAGTTAGATAAATTGAGGAACAATTTTCTCTTGGAAGCGGCAACAGCACAGCAGTGGCATAGATCATTGAAGAAGTGGCAACTGTGTGAGTTTGTAATCAAGATTCTTGCCAAAGGGAACCGTTTCCTCCCTGCTGATTTTCTATTTGAGAGTAAGAAGTAGTCATGATTTACCTTAATTATAGTAAGGCTTTTAAAAGTTATGTGAAATTCCCAGTAGAATTCTTTCATTCAAGATATGTTTATTGGTTGTCTATTATGTGCTGAGCATTGTTTTAAATGATTTATTTCTATCGAACTATTTAATCCTCAGAACAGCCTTGTGAGGGTTGATTGTGTTGTCATTTCTATTTTTTGAATGAGGAAACTGAGGTATAAAGAGGTTAGGTAACTTGCCCAGGGTTACTCAGTTGGTAAACAGAAAAAGCTAGATGTTAAACCATGGTAGTATAGCTACCGAAGCCTTATCTTTAATTCACTTATTCTGCTGTTTCAGTAAGGAACCCTAGGTGTCTGTGTTAAAGAAATTGCCCACATTCCTATAGCTAGTTATTTTGGAAGAGGTAAATGGGTTTTGTTATAAATCTTCTGTCTGCCACTAAATGCTTAAGAACTCCTCATCTAGACCAGTCCACTAATTGGTTGAATAAGTAAATCTAAGCCCTGACCAGGTAGAAGAATGCGTGTACTTCACAATGACCACTTTAGTGCATGTTACAGACATCTGATGTTGTTTTTCCCTCACCAGTATTATAATCCTGAAAGTGTTCATGGATGATATTTAATATAGCTGAAATTGTCAGGAGAATGACCTAAGAATTTGAGGAAATTAGCTTTAGTAGCAGTTGTGACATATAGCCATCAATGAAGTTATTGGTATAAAGGAATATATCAGGGATCTTTTTAAATTTTATAACTTTTAGCCCCATTTTATATGGTTTGTAGGAAATACCATGTTGTGATGTATGCAGCAGGAACTTAAATATGTTTCATTAACCAGTGATGTGTAGCATTCTACAGCATTTTCTGTTGAAAATTAATAAATTGCTTTCAGATATATATGTTATATATATGGTTGGTTGTTTATTTTTTCTAGTTCAACTTTGTGGGGAAACTTTTGGGTCCACGTGGAAATTCTCTGAAGCGTTTGCAAGAGGAAACCTTGACAAAAATGTCCATTCTTGGAAAAGGTTCCATGAGAGACAAGGCAAAGGTAATATTCTTTATAGACAATAATAATAATTCCATTCTTAGTCAAGTTATATTATGCACTTTTGTATTATCCACTGTATTAGTACATAGCATATCAAAACTAACTAGGATCTCAAATGGAACTGTATGAAATGTTATATAAGGTGATACATTTGTGATACTGTTTAGCAAATTAAGCCATTCTGGCAAATTTTAGAATATGTAGTATCTTAAACCTACATCTGTAATCTTTATATTTGCACATAAAATAAAAACATACAACTTAAATTTTTGATTCTAGAAGTAACACATCACCTTGTAGGATGTATGTATGGTAGTATTGAGATTATCATGAAAAGAAATGAAAGCCATCTATAGTCTAATTATCAGTGTTTGCATTTTAGATTAGTTCCTGTGGGTCTTTTTTTCTATGTATATCTTTCATATGGTTGAATTTATAATGTAAATATTTTTTATCTCTTCTTTTTGTCCTTTATTTGATATTACATGCCTTTTATCAAGCTATTAACCCTTTGTACTTGGAGGCATCTCGTGGACCACCTACCGGCAACTCAACTGCATTTCTTTACAAAATAGTGAAAAATGACCCACTTCATTAAATAGTATAGCGTTGGAACCAATTGTTTTATTAATGATTTTTGGCTTACTATAAAATTTGAGGCATTGAGGAACTTTTGACAAAAAAATCAAAAATTCATATCTTATATTTTTTCTAGCATGTGGTAACGTGTGAAACAGTCACCGGCATGTATTGCAGGTTCATCGATACATGTTGTGCAGTAGTAATTTGTTTGATGTCTTCCACCTGGTATTTTTCTAGTCAAGCAGATAATGCAGTCTCATTGTCTTCCTCCCACATTAATAATATGAAGAAGATGTGGAAGGATGCGCTTGTGATTCCTGAAAACCACTTCTCAACTGATCGATTATATCTCAGAATATTTTCCATCTTTTTATTTGCTTTTTCTTGCAATTTGAATTGGAAACTTCAAGGAAACATGCATTTTTGAAAAATGTTCATTGGCATAGGATTGTCCTGAACAATCACCAGCGATATCTTTATGTCCTCCGAGAGGGGATATCCATGTGGTTTGCCAGATTTATGATGTCCCCTCAGAAGTGACATCCAAGTGCAAAGCCTTTAATATTGATTTTAAGTGTTTTAGTAATTGCTTATTATTTTGAGACTTGATTGTTCTACTTGGATGTATTCACATTAACCGTCTTGCTAAAAAGTTAGTTTTTTTGTTTTTATTTTATTTTTAAAATTTTAGATTTAAGATGTACACATGCATGTTCATTACACGGACATATTATGTAGTGGTGGAGGTTGGCTCTCAGAGCACCCGTTCCCCAAGTAAGTGAACATTGTACCCCACAGGTAATTTCTGAGCCCTGACCTCTCTCACTGCCTTTCTCCCAGTGGTGTCCCCAGAGACTATTTCCATCTTTGTGACCATTTAATTCCCACATGTGAGTGAGAACATGCAGTATTTGGTTTTCTGTTTTTGAGTCACTTCACTTAAGATGATGATCGCCAGCTCCATCCATGTTGCTGCAAAGGACGTGATTTCATTCTTTTTTATGGCTGCATAGTATTTTATGCTGTATATATGCCACATTCTCTTTATCCAGTAAGTTGTTGTTGGGCACATGGATTGGTTTCATGATTTTGCTATTGTGAGTAGTACTGCAGTGAATATACAAGTATCTTTTTAAAATGTTAATTTATTTTCTTTTGGGTAGATCAATTCTGAAAGGAATTTTCACATATGATGCACGTTACATTCTTTTCTAATATCACTTGTTCTCTTATTCATAAAAGGTTTATTTTATTGAGAACCAAATTTACATTTAGTAATATATACCATGAAATGTTGAAAAATAATCATTTTAGACATGAAGGTTATTTAGACAGAATTCAGCCTTCTCACAAAAAAACTATAAGTAATAACTTTTGTATAAAGATAGCCACAGTTTATTGAATCACCACTGTGAGTCAGGCACTGTGTGAAACATTTTACATATGTATCTTCATGTAATCCTTGGGAAAATGATGGAGGATAATATTTTTCTTAGATAATAATAAGAAAACTGAAATTCAGAGAACTTCAGTGTGTTATCAGAGTAAATCAAAGAAAATCATTGTATTGTCGGATTAACACAGTTAATGAAACTATGGTTTTCCAACACCAACATCCATACATTTTCTGCTACAACGGTGGAAAACATGGCATGGAGTAGATTCATATGGGATACTGTTTAAAAATACAGATTCCCATGCCCCACCTTGTTTAGGGTGGACCATCAAAATGAATTTTCAGTAGGTGCTTGAAATTATTCTAATGCATGCCCATGTTTTCTTAATTACTCTTTAAGCATTTCTATCTTAAATTATGGTACTTTAATTTCCTGATTCACGTATTTTGGCAGTAGGAGAAAATGGAAGCATGTATTGATCAGTTGGTCAGAAATTATGTATATTTTATAGGAAAATACTCCACCCTTGTTGGTATCTTAATTCACTCTCTAATAAGGCCATCTGGTAATGGGCTTTGTGATGAGAACAGTAAAACCCATGAACAAGTGCCCATTTGTCCTACTTATTTTGTTTATTGTTAAGGAAGTTTCTTGGTCAGAAGCAATGTTTTATAGCATGTAATGGTAATATTCAGGGCTATAAATAAACTATAACTGTAAAACTATATCCATCAATAGTTTTACAGGTGAAGAGAAGCGAGGAAGGCAAGTTTGTTTGTTTTTTTAAAATCTAGATTGTGTTCTCAAGCTAAGAACAAGACAAGAAGTGCCTGGCTATCCACATGATGAAAGGAAACCTAAATGTTGTCAGCCTTGCTATCCAGGCTCGGTGGACCTTCTGTGTTGCATTGTGATATTAAGGGATGTGGTTGCTCTCTGCTGATGGCATACTGGGAACTTGGCAATGGTGGTAACCAGTCATCTTTTTTGAGAGGAGTCTGTGTTGTGAGGTAATTTGTTAGTGGTTGCTTAGTTTATGAAGACCTTGAGTTTATGAAGACCTTGAGTAACATTGAAGTCGTTGGGGAATGAGGCAATCTGACATCTGCTACAATGGGTCCTCTTGACTACCTAGCTGAGAGCTGTTCTTTATTTGCATGGGACACCCTGTTTTGATATACTTGGTTGGGCCTTCTTTCCGGAGCACTTATCACCCATTCATTAATTCTTTCATTTCTGTGTCTTTGGATGGGTCAGCAAATCATCATAGGAATTCTGACCATTTATATCCCGTCAAGACATCGAGGAACTGGGGAAATAGCATAGAGAGTGATTTATAATCCACTGAACCCACTGTGAATGGACTAGAACCAGAAGTCCATTTATCTCTTGATCCTGTAAGCCCCATTCTAATCAGTGGCCCTCAGTGAAGTGGCATTAAGTCAGAGTCAATTCTGTTAACTCTCAAGTTGTCTAAATACTTCTCTGCAATGTACTCTGATAAAAGGTTCTAGATCCTTGTTGGGAGAACTAGGAGGAAGTGTCACACACCAAGAGATGTTACGGTTACTGTATGCAAGCAGCCCTTTTCCCTGGATGTAACTTAGCTCTCTTGTTCTCTGGATCTCTGGGCAAGCAGAGAATGATCATAGGCCAGGAGATATAAGAATTAGTGGTAGTGAAGCATGAAAATTGTCTTATTCTTTCAAGAACTGCATCAGCTGTTCAAGCAACATAGGGGAAACCTCACCAGACAGGCTTTTGCTCTGCAGAAGGCTCAGTGGGGCTTTGTTTTATCATTTGCGTACTAGGTTCCCAAATGTTGCCAATCCAGTTCTCAGGTTTTCACTGTTATCTAGACACTGTCCTCAGTCTCACATAAAAGATGGATGAGAATCCACATTGTCATTCAGCAGTAAACCAACTTGAACTCTGCATCAACCTATGGCTGTAATCAGTGCAACCTTCTAGGATACTTCTGGCTTTTTGGGTTTGAACTGATAACATAAAGCCCCAAGCCTATCTTCTTCTTCTTTAAAGTCTTTTTTTTTTTTTTTGAGGTAGAGGCTCACTCCATCACCTAGACTGAAGTGCAGTGGCACGCTCACAGCTACCCTAGCACCCTAGCATCGACCTGCAGTCCTTCTAACTCAGCCTTCCAAGTAGCTAGAACTAAAGACGTGCACTATCACTCCCGGCTAATTTTTGATATAGTGTAGACAAGGGGTTTCACCAAGTTTCCTGGGCTGGTCTTGAACCTGTGGACTCAGACAATCCACTTGCCTCAGCCTCCCAAAGTGCTGGGATTACAGGCTGAACCACCAAGCCTGACCTTTAAAGTCTTAATACAGCAAGAAACATTGTTTCACTCCATTACACCAGCTGTGTCCCTCCTACCCACCCCTATCATACTGTACTATATCCTTGGTCACATGGCCCAGTAGTTATTCCTTCAAAAGCATTTTACTGAAGGTGCCCACAGGTGACAATTCAAGTAACAGGTTTGCTACTTAGATAAGTACTACCAGTATCCCATCTGCTATATAGTAATCAGATCTCTACTACCTGAACTTCTGAATATTGATTTCAGTTGAACCCTTTTACTAGTTTAATTTTCATTTACAGTAATTATTAGTTAATAATATGTTTATTTGTAAAGAGATTTCCATTATTCAGTATTAAAACCTCATCCTTTTGGATTCACAAAGTGGTCGCTAGTTAAAATCTAATGTGCATGTTATTCATTTTCTTCATTTATTTGCTACATTGATGAAATTATGGGAGTCAATTGCTGATATCAGCTGGTTATGTAGCTTACGAATCATGATAATGCTGTGGTCTGTTGAGCCTTGAGTTTGCTCCAAACATCATGCTAGATGTTTTGCCTGCATCATCTGTACTACAGAATAACAGAATAATTAATACTATAGTTATGTAATACTTATCATTACTATGTTCATCATTTATTGTTTAGTATGTGCTAGGTATAACTCTAAAGACTTTTTGTGTGTTAACTTCTTTATTGCGTTGACAACCTTATGAGATAGGTATCCTTACTATTATCCTTACTTGAAATCGCTCCCTTTAAGACGAGGATAACGTAGCCTGCCCAAAGTCATATAGTCCAGTTGAATTTGGGATTTGAATGCAGAACTTCTGAGTCTATGTTTTTCCTCAGATACAACATCGCCTTTCATCATTAACCCATAGAATAGTCTTGTGTTAACTCCTCACTCTGTGAAATGTACAGTGGTTGTGGTAATAAGAAATCCTCTCTAAGTTTGTGGTAGAAATAAAAAATGTTTGAATATGAACTAACAGTTATAATCTCTCGTTAAAATCATTATTTTGGTACTATATTAGAAAAGGATAAGAAATGTTTGTTTCAATATTTTGTGCTTTCAGAGATGAATTCCTGTATATAAAATCCAATTTTTAAAAGTTGGGTTGTGAGAGAGTTTCAGATCAAATGGCTGAAATGTTCTGATTAGAACAATGAACAGTTGTCAATAAAGACTGCTTTTTATACTCAAGTCAAATTTCAAAGTAAATGCATAGGCTACTATGGTAACTTATATTTACTCTTCCTTATTTGGTATATTTTTTCTTCTTTTCTTTCAGTTTCTGACCCACTCTCCCTGAATATGAAGGAAATTAGCATTTATTGAGTGCCTACTCTATGTTAGGCTGTGTACTAGTTGGTATATACACCATCGCTTTTTACCAGATATTTATATAAAGCTGTCTCTTGTATTCTCAGTGCCCCTGCGTTAATATACCCATGTTAACACCAAACTGATTTTGTGAATTAAGTGTTGGTTTACGTATAATCTGTCTAAACTCCCACAGCTATGGCCGGCAGATATGACCGGCATATCTGACTAAATACCATTCCCTTTTCCTGCTCCATGTGTTAGTCTTTCTTTTCTTTGTAAGAATTCAAGTTAGTTAAGTAACAGAAGTTGAAATCTTAAAAAGTGAAGTCAAAGGTGTGTGTGCCTGTAGCATTTGTGTCGTTGGCCTCTTGTCTACTGGTGGATTAAAATATGGTGTTGTCAGCAGGTCCTGGGGTTCTCTCTTTTATTGGATAGGTTTTTTGAGGCAGCTCAGAAACTGTTCTGTCTTTTAGAAATCACTCTAGTCCCAGGTTCTTTCTAATCTTAATTTATCTGATTTTAATATTGGAAACAAAGTCTAGTAGAAGTCCCAGATTCTGGAAATCAAGGCCGGTAATTGAAAGTTAGTTAGAAAAAGTCAATAAAGTCAATAGAGCAAAATCAGTAATCACGTAGCAATCTTTTTCCTCCTTTTAGTTCTTCCTCTGAATTTCATTATGTAAATAAATATGAAAACATTTTTAAACTTTTGTCATAGTTATGTAAAGCCGTGTAATAGCATCTTACATTTTATTCATTCACTGTTTTATTCTCGGAATTAATATAGTGCCTGATGTGTAGAAATGTTTGTGAGTGAATATGTGAATGGGCAAATGAACATACGGATGAATGAATAATTTGTAATCATTCATTCAACAAATATTTGTATATCAAGCACCTTTCTAGATCTGGAGACTGTATCGCCAACAGGGCAATCACAGTTTCTGCTCTATTGTGATCACCTTTCAGTAAGGGAACATACTAGATAGCGACAAATGCTTTATAATAGCATCACAGACATACTCATGGCCAGTGCAGAAGTGAGTTTAGGAGCTTATCCAGGTTGAGAAACACGAAGGAAGCCCATGCAGTGGCTGCAGAAGGTTGGGCAAAGGAAGCAGGGGTAGGCACAAGGGCCATGGCTGCAGCAGTGGGCAGATGATGGGCTCCTGACAGACTGGCCTCAGGAGTGGACTTTATTCCAGCAGCCGTAGGAAGTATTTGTAAAAGCCTGGGAATGTCAAGATCAGATTTATAGTTTAAACCATCTTCCTTAGAGTGGTGTTTGCTTTTGAGTGAATCTTCTATGACAATCACATGCCAAGTAGACTTTGTGTAGTTTTTATTTTCTCTTGTTTTCTTATAATGACACAGTTTAAAATGTAATTTTATATTTTTTAGGAAGAAGAGTTGAGGAAAAGTGGAGAAGCAAAGTACTTCCACCTCAATGATGACCTCCATGTTCTCATTGAAGTGTTTGCCCCACCTGCAGAAGCTTATGCCCGGATGGGACATGCTTTGGAAGAAATCAAAAAGTTCCTCATTCCTGTTAGTACAATATTTCCTTATAGTTAACTTGTACTTTCAAGTCCTGTCTTTATTTTAAACCTAAAAAACCAAACCAAAACAAAAAAGCCTAAGGCGTTCAATACTCTGGCTCTGTAAACAGTGTATTTTAGAGAAGCTGACACACCTGTGAAACAGCTCTCTGGGGTAAAACTGTGTCTTGGTGATTTCAGGCTCCTCTGCCAGGTTGACTTACATGCTGCAGCACGTGTATTGTGATTATATTATCTGTAAGGAAAGCCTCTGTTTTATTTATTTAAAAAGCGAAGACATGGAATTGCATTAAGTATTTAATTACCTGGGATCTGAAAATGGTTAATATTTTATTAGTGCTCACGATCAAATATGATAGTTCATTTCTTCATTTGGTTTCCAGAAAAATTTCTAAGGCCTTACTATATGGTAGGCACATGTGATCTAATGGAAGACACTATCCCTGCCCTCCTGGAGTTTATAGTTTAATGGGAGAGTCAGCTATGGATCATATATTCGTATAAATGACGATAAATTTGCAACTGTGACCAGGCTTTAGCATAGGAGAGACTTATTTTGTCTTAGTGTACCTGCAGCATGGACCAGAAAGTGCTCATTTAGCCAGGTGAGACAGAGTGCATTTTCCAAAGCTGGCTGCAGGAGTAGCTTCTGTCCCATGGCCTTTACCGTCCTCCACCCAGAAGTGAAATCAACTTTTTCCCACACTGAATCTGAGGTGACCAAAAGAATCTTTGTCTAACCAAGGTCACAAAGATTTTTCTGGTGTTTCTGTTAAGTTTTTTAAAAGTATGTATTTGTTTAAGTCTGTAATTATTTTGAGTTAATTTTTGTTGTCTGGTGTGAGGTTAAGATCTAAATTCATCTTTTTCCATATTAGATATCCACTTGTCCTAGCACCATAGGTTGTAAAGACAATCATTTCCCCCATTGAATCACCTTTGAATCTGTGAGGAAAACAACTGTTTTATTTCTAGAGAAAAAGTATTTTAAATCATGTTTCAACCACTGTTGAAAATTAACTGAACATAAATGTAAGGGCTTATTTCTGGATTCTCAGTTCTGTTCCATAGATTTATATGCCTGCCCTTAATCCCAGTAGCATTACTTAATTACTTTAGCCGTAAGTAAATTTGAAAATCCAGGTTGTGTTGGTTCTCCAAGTTTGTTCTTTTTCAAAATTGTTTTGGCTATTTTGGATCAGCTTGTTAATTTATACCAAAAAGCTGGCTAGGCTCTTGATAGATATTATATTGAATGTGTATATCAATTTGGGAATAATTTTCATCTTAACACTTTTGAGTCTTCCAATCTATGAACATGAGATGTTTCTTTACTTAAAAATATATATTTGTGTGTGTATTTATACACTCTGTGTGTGTGTGTATGTGTGTATGTGTGTGTGTTTTGATTTCTTTCAGCAGTGTTACATGGTTTTTGGGGTACTGGTCTTACATTTCTTTTGCAGAATTTATTTTTAAATATTTTGGTTTTTTGATGGAATTGTTTTAAAATTTATTTTCAGGTGGTTACCAGTGTATAGAAATGCAGTTATTTTGTATCTTGTGACTTGCTGAATGTGTTTATTAGTTCTAGTATGTATTTTTAATGGAAATTATTAAGATGATTAAATGGAAACCTAATTAATGGCATTATGAAGATTCTATGACATACCATGATCATGCCATCTGTGAATAATGACAGTTTTACTTTTTCTTTTCCAATCATATGCCTTAGTTTTTTGTGATTGTTACTCTGTTCTGTTGTATTCCATTTCATTCTGTTTCTAGTACACTGGCTAGATCCTTCTATGTAATATTGTTGCTGAAAGAAAGCCTTTAATTTTTCCCCATTAGTCATAGGTTTTATTGCTGTCCTTTATCATTCTGAAGAGTGCTCTTCTATTTCTAGTTGTTGAGATTTTTTTGTTTCATGAATCAATGGTGTAAACAAGGGTTTTGAATTTTGCCAAATGCTTTTTCTGCCTATTGAAATGACAGTGATTTTTTTCATTTTTATTCTGTTAATAATAATATCTTACATGAATTGATTTCCAGATATGTCTCAAATTTGCATTCCAAGGATAAGGCCCACCTGCATGGCATGTAATCTTTATATGTTGCTGGATTTAGTTTACTAATAGTTTGTTAAGGATTTTTACATCTATAATCATGAGGGGTACTGGCTTATAATACAGTATTTTTTTAGAGTCTTATATATGAACTAACAGATTTACTATTTATGATACTTTTCAATTCTTCCTGTAAAAAGAGTTGCCATGTTATTATTTCTTTTCAACCTGAATGACTTCCTTTAGACTTTCTTATAACCTAGGTCTGCTAGCAAACAATGTTTTGTTTTTCTGGGATGTCTTTATTTCGCCTATATTCTAAAGAATAGATTATATAATTTTTGGTTGACAGAACTTTTTATTTTTTATTTTTCCAGCACTTTGAATGTGCCACTCTGTTGCCTTCTGGCCTCTATTATTTTTGATGAGAAGAGAGTCATTAATCATTTTGTTGTCCTGTGCATGAGCTGTTGTTTTTCCCTTGGTGCTGTTAAGACTTTCTATGCTTTTAGTTTTCAGCAATTTGACTATGGTGTGTATATTCATTCTAATTGTTGGTCTAGCTTTGTACATCTATTGATTTATGTTTTTCTTTAGATGTGGAAAATTTTCAGCCATTATTTCTTTAAACTTTTCTGTCTCTCCCCTTTCCCCATTCCTGTTACATATTTGTTGGTATACCTCCTGGTGTCCCACAGATTGCTGAGATTTTTTTAAAAACTCTGTTTGTGTCTATGTACCACAAACTGGATAGTTTTAATTCACCTGTCTTCAAGTTCACAAGTTACTCTGCCATCTCAAATCTGCTATTGGACTCTTCTAGTGAATTTTTTTATTGCAGTTATTATCCATATTTCTAATCTTTTCTTTGCAAGTCCAACATCTGGGCCCTGTCAACTATCTCTACAAGATGGTTTCTTTGTAGTGCTTTTTTTTCCTCTTCATTGTGGATCCCATTTTCCTTTTTCTTTGTATGTGTCCTAGCTTTTTGTTGAAAACTCTACATTTTAAATAGCATATTGTAACGTATCTGGATTCTGATTTATTTTCTTCCCAAGGGGTTATTGTTGCTGGTATTTTGTTTGTTGATTTATTGTCTTTCATTTCTTTAACAGGTTAAGTCTGTGAAGTTTGTCTCCCTCATGGCTACAGCTAATAATATCCTTATGTTTTTTTCCTTGTTTTTATTTTTGAGCCTTGCTTGCTAGGGTTATTCTCTGTGTGTTCAACGAGTGATTGGTCAAAGGTTGTGCTGAGACACCTGTGTTAGCAAGGTTTCTGTCTTCTGCAGATGGAGCTAGATGTACGTCGGGGACTGTATACAGACAAGTCTGCTTTCATGACTGCCCAGACTTTTACTTTCCACTGGGATTCCTTGTATCTTCCCTGCATGTGCACAGACTCACAGTCAGGAAAGGGCTGTAGCTCCCTTTGTTCTTGGCTTTAGGTGTGCATAACCTTCCATTCAGTTAGAGGTGTATGGAGAACTTCTTGAGGCCCCTACCTTATTTTTCTGTCTCTTAAATTTCTGTCTGTGTGTAGGACCCTCCATGGCTGTCTTATTTCTCTGTTTCTTACATTTCTGAATCTGTCTTTTAAATTTATGGCTAGTCTGCTGATTGGCTGCCTGCCTTCACCCAAAACTGCAATATTAGCCTTGCTGATTCACTGGTTTTCCCTGTCCATTTGCTACCAAGATTGCTACTGTTATGGACAGTGCTGCTGGGCATGGGGGTTTTCACACATTATTCCAGATTAAGTGGGTAACCTCCTACAGCAGAGCTGAAGGTTTTTTCTGTTTTTCCCCACCCTAGAGAAAATAGTACCAACTGGGCTGGGGATGAAGGGGTATCCTCCACTGGCAGGAAGGCCACAGACTTCCACTTTTCTTACATAAAATGTAGTACTTTTTCATTAATATATTTATTCAATTTTCATTTTATTGCATACCTTTAGTCAGTTTCCAGACTCCTAAAATACTTGTTTTGAACTGTTGTGTCAACTTTTATTGTTCCTTTTCTTAGGGAGTCTTTCCTGAGCTCTGAGGAGCTCTTAGCTATACCAAAAGTCCCATGTCCTCATACAACCTTTTTTTAAAACTTACATAATTTTGAACTTTTGTTTATATAAACATATGCAAAGTTTCAATTTATTCTTCTTGATATCTTCATAATATTTTGTTATATGCATGTTCCAGAATTTATTTAATTGGTCCTCAAATAATATTGAGGTTGTTTCTTAAGGATTATAATATAAATAGTTATCCCGGAATTAACCTTGGACATAAATATTGGCATATTTTGGCAAATATATCCGAAGAATAAATTTCTAGCAGAGAACACACTGAATTTTAATAAGTTTCTTTTAAAGATTTTATTTTAAAACTTTCCCCCCCATTCTCCAAGTTAACATACTTTTAGATAGAGTCTAGATTCCCTTCACTGGATAGGAAAGTCCTGTTTACATATATTTAATTAGTATTCTGATTGCTTTTCCACTCTTCACAATTAATGGTGGTGTTAATATTAATGTTGTAATAGTTTTGTTTTTCACATGGGGAGTTAAACAATAATTTAAAATACAGAATTATAACTCAGTTAGTTTGTAAGCTACCATGAATGATTTGATTTCCCTGCTGATTTAAAAAGCTTTATTCCAAAGACCAAGAAAATTCTAACTATGATGATTATTATGAATAGTGTCTATCTGACATTAGAAGAAACAGTCAACTAAAAAAATTTTTTTAATTGTCTAAAACCATATCTGTTAAGTTCAGATAGATGAAGAGTCTATCATACTCAGTGATCTATCACAGAAACAAAGAACAGAGTACCATATATTCTCACTCATAAACAATCCTTGAGCTATTATCTTAATACTATAAGAAAGGGATTGGCAGGAGTGGGAAACTGCCAGGGAAGGAGGGGGCATACCTCATTAACAAGGGTACCTGCATAGTGAACATTTGTATACCTAACCCTGAATTGTACACCACAAAGAAGAATTAAAATTTTTTTTTAAAAAGTTCTGTTGGTTAAATTCAGGCTTAAACTTAGATGTGATAGACTCACATTCCTTTTTTTCCCTCTATAATGTAGTTTGTCTATTTTAAAGTACCATTTTGTAAAAAAGAATGTTTTAAATGAAATTTATAGTTTTTGTTATAATTACTTAACCTTACTCAGAGAAATGCTTTAAAAAAATTTGTTAGTGATGTTGTTAAATAGGACCTTAGTTGTGTTCTTCTTTTCCCATGAATCTGTTTTTAACTACCTGCAATTTAGTATCACACCTCCTAGTACTTTTCAACAGGGCAAATATTTAGCATTTAGGTAGCACGTTTTATTTAGAACTTTACAGAGCATTTATTAGGGTGTGCTTTATATTCATCTTCACACATTTTTAGTAAAATGGCCGGGAACATATTAATAGGCTTATTTTAGAGAGATTGAAATAATGATAGAAAGATTCAGAGTACTTCTCTGAGGTCACAATACCCCAAATAAGTCAGGGAAATAATCTATTGTTAAAATAAAATATTGACCCTAATCCTTAACTTTTCCTGGTAATCGCAGTGACTTGTATTAGTCATCATTTGCCTTCCCTTCTTCTCACTCTGCGAGTTGGTTATGATTTCAGCTTCCTTTTTGACTGGTATTCATTCATATTACTTTTCTATTTCGTAATGACTTCTGCTACAAGTTTCAAATCATTGTTTGTATTTTTCTTTGGAAAAGAGTCTTTTTTGTGTGCATTTACTAAATTTTTATTATAAACAATTTATGAAACTGTTTCTGAATCTTATTCATATGCAAAATTTCTCACATTTCTTCTGTCTTACATCCGCCCCTTCCTCCCTTTGTAGCCATGCAGTGGGGAGAAGCTGCTTGCCTTTATGACATGTGACTTACTGCCACTGAAATGGATTTCAGCTTCACTCTTCATCCAAACTACTGTTTCTGAAGTCAGTAGTGGCTTATAGTTAGTGAATTGTGTGGAATTAGGACTTGGCCTTTTGCAAGAATGTGAATACAGCACAGACTTCCTGTAGTTTTTATAATTACCTTCTTAGTTTTTTGCCACATGTTTTCAGTATATTTTGTAAAGATTTACTTTTTATGTTTTTATGTAGGAATTTTACGATTTTAGCTATTACATGTAGATCTATAATTCATTTTGATCGAATTGCTGTTTATTATGTAAAAGTAGGGGGTCTCACTTAATTCTTTCATTGATTTATTCATATTTATATGAATGTCTACTAATTGTAGCAACAGTTAAAAGACACTATTTAAAATCAGTTGGTCATGACTTATGTCATCTGAGGTCTCACTTCTATTTTATTGATCTTTGTCTGTATGTTATGTCATTACCACATACCCTTGAAGTTTTGAATTGGGAACATGCCATTCCTCTAACTTTGTTCTTTTTAAAGATTGTTCATACTATTCTTGGTCCTTTGTATTTCCGTATGAATTTTAGAATCAGCTTGTCATTTCTGCAAGGAAACCAGCTAGGATTTTGGTTAAGGTTTCCTTGAATCTGTAGATGAGTTTGGAGAATATTGTCAACATATTTTTAAGTCCTGTCCATGAACATTGGGTATCTTTCCATTTATTTAGATTTTTTAGAATTTCCTTCAGCAATGCTTCATAGTTTTCAGTATACAAATTTTGCTTTTATTTTGTTAATTTATTCCTAAGTGATATTCTTGATGCTAGGATAACTGGAATTTTTTAAAACACAATTTTTGAACTATTCATTGCTGGTGTAAATAAATACGATTGTTTTTTGTATATTGATCTTGTAACCTGCAAGAGTTGCTAAGCTCAGTTATTAGCTCTATTAATTTTTTTGTGGATTTCTTAGGATTTTCTATATACAGGTTTATGCCATTTGTGAAAGGAGATTGTTTTTGTTGTTCCTTTTCTATCTAGATGCCATTTATTCTTTTTTGTTATATAATTGTCCTACCAAGAACTTCAAATACAATGTTTTATTGAAGTGGTGAGTGTAGACATCTTTGTCATCTTAGCATGACACTTTCAATCTTTCTTCTTTAAATATTCTGTTAACTGTATGTTTTCCTAGTGTGTTGAGAATTTTATCATTAAAGTACATTAAATTATTCTGTGAAATGTTTTTTCTCTGTTGAAATGATCATGTGGTTTTAGTCCTTTATATATTATTAGTTGATTTTCAGATATTAATCTACCCTTACAGTTCTGGAATAAATTCAACTTGGTTTTTGTATATAAATTATGCAGCTGGATTTGTCTTAATTTTTTTTGGCAGCTTTAACGTCTGTATTGAAAAAGATATTTGTCTGTAGTTTTCTTGTGTTTTTTTTTTTTTTGGTCGGGTTTTCATATCAGAGCAATACTGATCTCGCAGAATGAGTTGGGAAGTATTCTGATGAAATTTTTGCAGAGTTTGTGAAGGCTTAATATTAATTCTTCATTAATGTTAGAATTCATCATTGAAATCATGTGGACATAGGCTTCTCTTAATAGGAAAATGTTTGAGTACTGATTTTGTCTTTTTTCTTAAGAAAGAAGCTTTTTCTAAACACACTTTAACCCCATCTGTGTGGGGTCCCCACCCACACACACCAATTACATCTTTAACTTTCCTCAGTATCCTACAATGGCTTACGCTTCTGATACTAAATATCTGAACTTGCCATCAGACCTCACAGGTTAAGGACTCAGTCCCACAAGATTACCCTGACTTTCATAAGTTTCAGGCCTCCTGCACTTCTGACCAACTTGAATACTAACTGAGAGTTCCCATAACACTCCTCAGACTTGATAATTTGCTATAACAACTCACAGAACTCAGGGGAACAATTTAGTTACAAATACTGGTTTATAAAATAAATGATATTATAGAGATACAGGTGAACAGCCAGATGAAGAGGTACATAGGTCCAAAGGTCCCAAGCCCAGGAGCCTGAGGAGTTGGGGTTCCCCACATCCCTGGCACATACACCTAGAAGCTCTTCAAACCCTATCACTTACGGTTTTTATGGCAGCTTTATTATGTAGGAATGATTAAGTCATTGGCCATTGGTGATTGGGTCAATCTTCAACCCCTCCTCCCTCCCTGGAGGTTGGAGGTTGGCACAGAAACTTTCAGCCCTCCCATGGAGTCTTTATGGCAAATAATCCCTAACCTCCAAGTCACCTATTAGCATCAACTCAGATATGATTGAAAGGGACTTATTATGAATAACAAATGATGTTCTCCTCACCTCTGATACCAGCAGATTTCAAGGAGTTTCAGTAACAGGAACCCGGGGCAGGAACCAAGTAGATATTTCTTATTATTCCCCACATATTATTTGTTCAGATTTTCAGTTTCTTCTTGACTCAGTTTTGGTAGATTTGTCTCTCTAGAAATGTATCCATGTCATCTGAGTTATCTAATTTGGGGGCATACAGTTGTTTCTTGTATTCTTTTATAACCCTTTTTTAGAGCTTTAAAGTTCAGGTAATATTCCATTTTTATTCCTGATTTTAATAATCTAAATCTTTTCTTTAATTATTTGTCAGTCTGGCTAAAGATTTATCAATATTATTACTTTTTCAAACTTTTGATTTTGTTGATTTTTCTCTATTCTATGCTCTACTTCTTGTGTTTCTGTTCTATTTTTTTTCCCCCTCCTACTTTGGGTTTAATTTCCTTTCTATTTGTAAAGGTGAGGGATTAGGTTATTGATTTGAAATCTTTTATTTCTAAATATGGGCATTTAAACCTATAAATTTTCCTCTGAGCACTGTCTTAGACACATCCTATACATTATGGTATGTTGTGTTTTTCTTTTCATTAAGTTCAAGGTATTTAAAAATTTTCCTTGTGAAAAAATCTCACTCCAAAGTAAACTCCTATAGTATGATATCACACTGTCTGAATATAGGCTATAAAGTGTGTGTGTGTGTGTGTGTGTGTGTGTGTGTGTGTGTGTGTGTGTGTGTGTAGGTGTAGCATAGAGGCTTTATTTGTTTGTTTGTTTTCTTTAGTAACTGGGAACTCCTGGCTTCAAGGATTGTCCCACCTCAGTTCCAGCTAATGTTGATTTTAATTTTTGTATTCTTTATTTTTACATATTTTATGGATTTTCCATATTTTTAATGCTTCCTAACTTATTTCTTTGTGATCAGAAAACATTTTTATTATTTCATTCCTCTTAAAATTATTGAGACTTGTGCAATGCCTAGTATGTAGTTTGTCCTTGAAAATGTTCACGTGAGCCGGGCTCGGTGGCTCAGCCTGTAATCCTGCGCTTTGGGAGGTTGAGGTGAGTGGATTGCCTGAGCCCGCAGGTTCGAGACCCGCCTGGGCAACTTGGCGAGACCTCATCTCTACAATAAATTTAAAAAATTAGCTAGGCGTGGTAGCGCGTACCTGTAGTTCCAGCTACTTGGAAGGCTGAGGTGGAAGGATCGCCGGAGCCCAGCAGGTCGAGGCTGCGGTGGCCGGGAGCGGCCACTGCACTCCAGTCTGGGCGACAGAGTGAGACTCCTTCTCAAAAAAAAAAAAAAAGAAAAAAAGAAAAAAAGAAAATGTTCAAGTGTACTTGAGAAGCATCAGTATTTCTGTTGTAGGGTTTTTTTTCAGTCCCTACTTTCAGTCTTATGTTATCTGTATTTAATAATGCTAGAATGAATTTTCTAGAACACAAGCCTAAATATGTACTTCACCTTAAAATCACAAAAGACTTCTCAGTACTCTGAATTTTAAACTTAAGTTATCTTGAAAATGACTTAAGACTTTGCAAGATCTCTACTTTTCCCTTTACTTTAAACCTGCACCCTTCAGTTATATAGTTTTCCTTTCGGTTTCAACTTACTTTGGAATTTAAAATGTGTTTTTTTTTCTATGTGGAATACTCTCCTGCCCTTCTTCTGGTAATTAATTCTCATTCATTCTTAAATGACACCATTAGTGTACAGAGAACCTACTTTTACTACCAAAAACTGAGTTAGACGATTTCTACTTTGCTCTTTTAAGAGACCTGAACTTCTTTTTTATTGTAGAACAAAACACATTTGTATTTATTTATTCCATGTCTTTGTTGATGAGTATTGGGGATGGTTAGGAAGAGGAAAATATCTGGGATGACTCCCAAAGTTTCTGAGTTGAATATTTGGACAATAATATAATATGAAAAAAGGTAAGTATCTTTTTAGGAATAAGATTGTTTAATTTTGGAAATGCTGAATGTCACAACTTGTGCAATTGCTAAATGGATATATACAAAAGGATTGTGTACATGTCCTTAATTTCAGGAAGGCCCTCCTGTTGCTGATTCAGTTCCTTGACATCTAGCTCCATGGTTTACTCCTCTTTATTTTTCTGTTACTTGACAAGTCTTAGGTGCTCAATGACAACTAGTTAAATTGAGTTGTAAATAACAATGCCCATATATCAGTTATATGGTAGTTTATTTTATTATAAATGTTTCATTTGGAAATGTATCCAGGGAAAGGAACCAATGGCTGATTATAGAAAGTTTTAGCTTGGAGAAAAATACTGTGTTGTTCTTTATTCCCTTTTTATAAAAAAAAATCATTGACACATTTTTATTTTAGTAAACTCGTTTGTGAATTAATCTATTTTTCAATCCTTTTTAAAATTAAAAATTGCTTTGATTCTATATACGTTTTTATTTCTTATGTGAGGCTAATTATGCTGCCTTCTGACTTCTGTGTAGGACTATAATGATGAGATCAGGCAAGCACAGCTCCAGGAATTAACATATTTGAATGGTGGTTCAGAAAATGCAGATGTTCCAGTGGTTCGAGGGAAACCCACCTTGCGTACGAGAGGTGTGCCAACTTCAGCAATAACCAGGTAGGCTTGATTAATTCCCTTATTTTTTTTTTTTTTTTTGGGTTAGAGCACCATGGCAGCAGTTTTGATATTTCCTTTATTAATAGCTAAAAACAGCTTTATCAGTATATCTGTACATAGCCTGTATTCAGCTGAGTCTGGTGACATGGCCTGTAGTCCCAGCTACTCAGGAAGTTGAGGTGGGAGGATCACTTGAGGCCAGGAGATCAAAGCCACAATGCTCAATGTTCAGGTCTGTGTATAGCCACTGCACTCCAGCCCGGGCAGCATGGCGAGACTCCCATTGCTAAATACACACACACACACACACACACACACACACGCGCGCGCGCACCCTTTTTTAAAAACCTATTTTTACACAAAGGGATATTATATTAAAGGAATTTACTTTGGAGAGAGATATTCCTGGGCTTAAACATGACCCCTACCACTTACTAGCTGATGACTTTAGACAAATTATTATTCACTGTAACAGTAATTTTTTAAATTATTTAAAATGAGTCTTGGTTTTTATGTAAATAATAGTATTGATATGCAGATTGGGGCAATGGTCACCTGCAATTTCCCATTGAGTACAGCATCAGGCTAGTTCATTGCCACCACACCATCAGTGCTAAGCAGTGTCAGGCAACAGGTGTGTATCCAAATGCCTGTTGTCATTTTATTTACTCTACATGCATTGTGGTATCTGAGAATTCCTGAGCTTGTCCAGGAACACAAAATTTTTATTTCTGTCCCTGATTTCTGATTAATTTTAATGGGGAAAATGTTTTGGGAGAACAACAAATGTGATATGACTATCTGAAATTTACTTGAATTTTTAAAAAATTTTTGAGCTTTGTTCCAGAAGAAGTCAGTGGAGAGAACTAATGAACATTTTTCAATTAAACTAGTGACTGCACAAATTATTTGTTTGCTCGTTTTTGAATTGGAGTCTTATTTTGTCGCTCAGGCTGGAGTGCAGTGGCACGCTTCAGGCCACCACTGCCTCAACCTGCTGGGCTCAAGGCATTCCTTCCGCCTCAACCTTCCAATAGCTGGAATTACAGGCGTGTGCTACCATGCCTAGCTAAGATTTTTTAAAGATAGAATTTTGCATGAAGTAATTTAAAATAGCATTCTCATATATCTCCAAGTTCACTAGGGGGAATAAAAATACACTTCCGTTTTTGAGTATCACTGACCAGAGCAGTGTCAGAGCCATTGCAAATGCTTTTGCAGTGCTAAATAATTATAGGTCTGGGTATAGTGCAGGTGGATTTTCTCTGATATAAAACAACTAATAACATTAGGGTTGATAATTTCATGAGGTGATTTATGCAGGCATTCAATAAATTGTACAATTTTTAATTTCCATTTTTTCTACTATTAAATTTACTTGAAATCATAAGAAACTACTTACCGGCTATACTGATTTCCTGTGGTTACTGTGATGGATTGCCATAAACTTGGTAGCTGAAAACAATAGAAATTTATTGTCTCATCATTATGGAGGCCAGATGTCCTAAATCAGTATCACTTAAGCTGAAGTCAAGGTGTTGAGAAGACCACACTCCCACTGACGTATCTAGAGCAAAATAGTTTCCTTGTCTTTTCTTGTTTCTGGTGACTGTCAGCATTTCTAGATTTGTAGCCACATCACTCTGATCTCTCCTTCTTCTCTTTTCCTCTTCTGTCTGTCTCCAGTCTTTCTTTGCCTACCTTTTATAATCACATATATTCTCCCTTTCACAAGGATACATGTGATTATATTTGGGTTTCATCTGGATAATCCAGAATAATCATTTCATCTCAAGATCCTTAATCACACCTGTAAAAGTCCCTTTTCTGGAAAAAGGAATATGTACAGGTTCCTGAGATTAGGACAGCATGATTTTGGGTGACTTAATTTTGTTTATCCTATTACATTTGTCATGTTTTATCTCTGTTGTGATGGGAACTAGTACATTTTCCCAAAAGATTCCAAATACAACAAACTGTATTTAAAAAAACTCTTTTGAAAGTGTCCAAGCTTGTCCTGTCCCTACATCACCTGTTTGTACTTGCTTGGAGCAAATGGTATGTGTTCATGGTAGACTAGTTGCTTTATAGATGCTGTAGCAGATTCAGACCTTATCCACAGTGCATTATCTCTTACCCCTTTGAAATAATAGACTCAAATCAGACATATACCTTCAGATCTTGCCCCAAAATGAACAGAAAATACATATAAATAAATAGAAACATAAGCCTCTCAGGTATGACGCGTGTCAGCATTCCTATATTTGTAGTGATACAGATATAAAGAGGGATGGATGGATGGGAAGTAGAGAGGGAGGAAGGAAGGAAATCTATGTATATATTTATATATATGTTTATATATCTCCTTATACAAGTAAGGTTAGTACATGGAAAAGTACCTTACAACCTTCTTTATATGTTCTCTGCATCTATCCATGTGTCTGCATATAATAAAATTCACTCAGTGATGTTTATTTCACTTAAGATGAAATTACTCTTACTCATTCCTTTTTCCACAATGTAAGCAGAGAGTGAATATCCCTCCCCCGCCCCTGAATAGAGAGTGTGAAGAGTAGCATATGCCCATTAGTGTGGTTCATAGGATAGTGTATTCCTTATGCCAGATCTGCCATTTTTACTGAATATAATTTCTAACTTAGTTGTCGGTTTTTAAATTAAGTTGAAAATGTCATAAGCAGATGAGGAAGACAGAAGCTTTATTCTTTTTGAGTATGATACCTGGAGAAACACTTCCATCTGTCCTGATGAAAAATTATTCCTCTTGATTACAGCATATGCACTGCTTGTCATTTAAAACTGTTTCATTGTCTCGATGATTAACATTCTCTGATAGGATTATTTTGAAGTTTGCATTTAGGGCTCTGGTTTCAGTTTGGAGTGGAGTAAAGGCTGGTTCAGCAATAAGAGTTAAATGTCTTTATTTGCATACTTATGGTCACCACATGTTTACTTGAAATTAAAAGCAGTTCAGACACAGGGCACAAAACCGCACACCTCACTTTTTTCCCCCTCCATATAATTATGGTCTTTCTTGGGCCCAAATCTTTTATTTATTTATTTAGATTAGAAAATATAGTTTATTTAAAAGTAAATAAGAGAGAAAGAGAAGACTCACCTCCCCAATGGTAGGGGAGGGGGCCAAAACCAGGAAGCATGGCAACACCAGAGTCTAGCAAGGCAAAGGCCCCCAGATCTTTTAAATACACTGTTTCAGTGGTATAAAGTTGATATTTCTTGAGCAGGCAACCTGCGCCTCTATGTACTCTTTCTCAAAACCTCTCTTCCTCTATGTCTTCCTTGATTATTTTGCTCTATTTTCTCTACATTTAACCAACCGTGGACTAAGAACCTTCTTTCATAAAGTTTGTGCTTATGCTTTTCTATACTTCCATCTATAGTTCTGTATTTCTTCCTCTGCCCCCTCACCTTTTAAAATCTTGTTTAGCTTTAAATTCTAACTGAAACGTATTTTAACAAACACTACATAGCACCTACTATTGACTGAGTACTTTTCAAAGCACTGGACAGACAATAACTTAAGTTAAGCTTCATAACAGTCCTCTGAGGTAAGCACTCTTTTGCAGTATCACCATTTTTCAAATGAGTAAAGTGGGAGGCTAGAGAGGTAAACTAACCTCATGCTGCGTGTGATTGGTAGAGCCAGTATGGAATCCAGATGATCTGTTTTTGGAGTGCAGTGGTGCTCTCCTGGCTCACTGTAGCCTCTAACTCTTGGGCTCAAACAGTTCTCATGTGTCAGTCTCCCAAGAACCTGGGACTACAGGTGTGTACCACAGCTGGCTAATAGTTTTACTTTTTGTAGATACCAGGTCTCCCTATGTTGCCAGGCTTGTCTCAAACTCCTGGGCTCAAGCGATCTTCCCACCTCCACTTCCCAAAGTGTTGGGATCACAGTCGTGAGCAACCTAGCCCAATCTGATTTCATGATTCAAATCTCTCCCCTTTGTTTGATCCTTGTGTTTATATCTAGAATAATTTTTATCTCCTTTACTTCATTTCCTTATTGTAGTTCTCCCATATAACTTTTATTCTAGCACTTTTAGTATGTTTTCATTATGGCACATAGTAGCGCTTTTAATAGTAGCAAAATGATGGTTTAGTCAGTGATGGACCAAATATGTGATGGTGGTCCCTTAAGATTATGATAGACCTGAAAAATTCTTATTGCCCGGTGACATCTTAATGATCCTGACCCCCTGTAGGCCTAGGCTAATGTGTGTGTTTGTGTCTCAGTATATATTTTTAAAAAGTAAAAAGTAAAAAAATAAAAATTTTAAACATAGAAAAATATGTATAGAATGTTAAATATAGAAGGAAAGAACTATTTGTACGGCTGTAAATGTGTTTTAAGCTAAGTATTATTACAAGAGTTTAAAAGAACTAATAAGTTTATAGAGTAAAATAGAGTAAGGTAAGATTAATTTATTATTGAAGAAAGAAAGATATCCGTTAAGAAATTTAGGGAAACCTAAGTGTAGAGTATTTATAAAGTCTGCAGTAGTGGACAATGATGTCCTAAGCCTTCATGTTTCTCCCCACTCACTCACTGGCTCACCAGAGTAACTTATAGTCCTGCAAGCTGCATTCATCGTATTTGGCCTGTACAAGTGGACCATTTATTTTATTTTATTTTTTGTACTGTATTTTTACTGTACCTTTTTAATGTTTATAAATTCAAATATCATTGTGTTACCATTGCCTATAATATTCAGTACAGCATCATGCCATACAGGTTTGTAGCCTAGGGGCCATAGGCTATGCTATGTAGCCTAGGTGTATAATAGCCTATGCCATCTAGGTTTTTGTAATTATACTCTGCAATATTAGCACAGTGACAAAAGCCATCAAAGGACACATTTATCAGAATATAGCAATGTATGACTGTATTTATTCACGACTTTTTTTAAATGAAATTACATGTGGTAGCTAATGCCATATGCTGACTAATCTCTAACTAATATGATACACAGTTTAAAGATAAAATAAAAATAGCCAGGCACAGCGGCTCACACCTGTAATCCCAGCACTTTGAGAGGCCGAGGAGAAAGGATTGCTTGAGTTCAGGAGTTCCAGACCAGCCTGGGTAACATAGCAAGACCTCATCTCTACAAAAAAGTTATTAAAAAATTAGCCAGGCATGGGACTATACACCTGTAGTCCTAGGTACTTGGGAACTCTGAGGGATGCTAAGGCAAGAGGATCACCTGAGCCCAGGAGGTGGCCAGCTGTGGTGAACCATGAGCATGCCACTGCACTCCAGTCTGGGTCACAGAGTGTGACTCTAATTCAAAAATAGATACATTAGTAAAAACAAAGTAACATTAAATTGATATGGAAATTAGAGTACAAAATTGTAAAGACCCGAAAGAAAGGTTAGTACACAAAATAGTATGTGTTACAACATTCTGAGAGTTGGCAGAGGTGGTTGGGAAATTATGCTGTTTCCTAGTAGCCAAAACTGAGAAAATGTTACAGAATTCAGTCTCTGAATGTCCCAAAGAAAGTAACAATTCAAAACAAAAGAAAAACATACTTATTGAAGTCTAGAGCTTTTTAGTTCTGAAATCTATAAGAAATATTGACAATGCGTAATCATAAATTGATCATGTGGTATAATAATGTTTTAGTGACATTCCTTTTTGCCATATCTAATTCCTTAGCAAATCCTTTTGGTTTTACCTTTAAAATAAACCTCAATTTTTTTTTTCAGTCATCCCTGCTGTCCTTCCTAATCTAATCCACACTACTCTTCATTCATGGTCACAATGAAAGACAGTTTTCAAATGAAAGACAATTATATCCTTTCTTAATTAAAAACCTTCAATGTCTTCCTTTCCAGCAAGAAAAGAATCCACATTTCCTGATACCCACTTACGTGGTCTCCATTCTCTTCCTCTTTCTGACTTTATCTTACTCCACTTTTCTATTTTCTTCACTCCAACCATACTGATCTTTCTGTTTCCTAAGCCAGCCAAGCTCATTTATTTCTCAGGGCCTTTGCATAAGGGTTGGCTTAGTTGGAGCTTATGTTGCTACTACACTAGAAGTGAAATCTTCTGGCTGTGTTTTGAGAACACATGTAAACCAGGAATTTCATATAAGTGACTCTTAAACTAAATGTTATTGTCCCCATATTATAAACAAGGGAAGTAAGACTATAATTATAAAAGTTGTACATCGTCAAGTGTTATGCAGTTAGTTGTGTGGATTCAGGATTAATATCTAATTGCCTCAATCCAAAGTTCATACTCTCCTATCTTAATATATTTGAAAAACAACACTCCAAATGGATACTGAACTTAATAAATTTATTATTAGCAAGGATTCTCTCTGAATATAAATGTAACATTAAAATTGAAGTCCTTCACATGAGAGGAGGAACTAATCTGAAATATTCTTTTTACATAGAAATGTTACAATTATCTTTTGCCCATTTTATAATGGGGTTGTTTGTTTTTTTCTTTTCAGCATGTTTGAGTTCCTTGTAGATCCAAGATGTTAAGCCTTTGTCAGACCTGGAGTTGGCAAATACTTTTTCCCAGATTGTAGGTTGTCTCCCTGCTCTCTTGATGGTTTCTTTGGCTTTGCAGAAGCTTGTCAGTTTCATGAGGTCCCACTTGTCTATCTTATCTCTTATGGCCTGTGGGTTTCAGGTTTTGTGCAGTAATTGGATGCCAGTTCCAATTTCCAGGAGGGTATGTCCTTCATTTTCTAAGGTTCTTATGGTTTGAGGTTTTACATTTAGGTCTCTGATCCATTTAGAGTTAATTTTTGTGTATGAGGATAGATCGGGGTCCTGTTTCAATCTTCTGCGTGTGGTCAGTCAGTTTTCCCAGCACCATTTACTGAATAGGTTCTCCTCTCCCCAGTGGTAGGTAGTGGAGGCTTTGTGGAAGATGAACTGGTTGAGAAATTGAGGTTTTGCTTCTGGAATCTCAGTTCTATTCCATTGATCTATATGCCTGTTCCTGTACCAATACCAAGCTGTTTGATTATTGTAGCTTTATAGTAAAGTTTGAAGTCTGGTAATGTGATACCACCTGCTTGAAACAAAGATCTGAGTATCACATGTTCTCATTCATATAGTGGACCTTGAACATCCAATGTAATACTATAAGAAAATGACTGACAGTGGTGGGAAACTATGGGGGGGCAGGGGAAGGGAGATGGATTAATGGTAGTAAATATCTATCTGGGTATGGGGAGACACCTCTTATCAACAAGGGTGCCTGAACGAAGCATATTTATATACCTAACCCTTAACTGTACCCCACAATATCATAATAAAAAATATTGATTAAAAAAAAAGAAATGTTATAATTAACCAAAGCCAATGTATAATGTTAATATCGTTATCAATCAAACACTATCTCCCAAGAATGTAAAACTGGAACCAGTAGAGCATGAAATAAATCAGGTAAGGAAAGAAATGTCAAAATAGAGAATAATTAACAACAAAACCTTCATTATTAAAGTTATATTTTAATATTTTAACCTAGCGGCAGAGTAACCATTTGTAGTCTTAATCTAAACATATGTAATGCAAAGCCAAAGCTTTGGCTGGTAGAGCTATAAACATTTTAATAGAAGGATCATCAGATTTACTTTTGTTAAAGAAAACAGCATTGATTCTTTAATGGACACCAAGTGGTAGTACCTTCATTGACTGCATAGTGACTTCTGAATGCCTCGAAATTAACTGCTTGCATATTAACTCCCTTGAACATACCTGTAGCAGCTGAATGCAGTTGAATTTGACCACTTGTCCAGTTGATGTGGAAGTGTGTTGACTCATATGCCAAAGAGCTCCTCAGCTATTCCCCTGTGATTATTATAGTATTGTTGACAGGTGATATGGTACATAGGACTCTAGGTGCAACTGAATAAAACTCTATCATAGATACAAAGAATAAAGGGATTCTTAGATGTTAAAAACATGTCAGTTCATACTTTTGTAATCACTTCCTGAAAGTCTCAGAAGAGCGATTGCATAAGGCACTTCCATATTAGTTAAGTGTATTTTCCCTCTGTCGAGTTCTTGAAATATACTTTTTTTCCAAAAGTATGAAATAGCTTTAATTTGGGCACTGTACTTTTCTGAGCATCTAGCACCCCATGTTAACTTCTGCTGTTGCTAGGGCCATATGACCATGTAATTACTAAATGTGTTTGTCTCCAGACTAGGTTGGGCTCATAGTAGAGAGGGAATGTGCCTTTTGCCCTTTGTATTTCTGTGTTCACACAGTCTTGAAACTCAGTGTGTGTTCAGTAAACACTCACTGAAATCATAAATGAATGGATATCAGGTTTTTTTAAGATCTAAGAAATCCCTATATCTTCCTCTGTCAGGAATACATTTGCCATCACCTCAACACCTCAGATTATATGTTCCTTGTGATCTTTCCATCACCCATAACGTTAAGAGCAAATTACTGTGAATGTAGCCATTGACTGAATAAATGTTTGCTAGTTTAATTTGCATGCCAAATGACTGCTAGAATTGGAAGTTTCTATCTATTTTTGACCCTGAATGACAGCACATAGAAAAGGAAGCTTTAGAATGAGATGTAAATTAAAATGTCACTGCCACTACTGACTAGTGAGTGGCACAGGAAAGCTACTCCTCTACACTTAAGTCAGATGGGGGCAGCACTGCCAGTATTACAAGTGTCCTCTCAGCAATAAAAGCAGTGCCATGCGTAATGAGATTACCCCCATACTTGCCGCTCACATAGCCCGAACAAAAACCACTTCCCATCTTTTCCATTTCCCTCACCCAACTTTGAATTTAATGAATACAAAAATATTTTAATTCCTTATGCTGTCTCAATTCTGGACATTATATATAGACTTCAAAGAATATTTCAAAGCCGAAAATCAAAACAACTTTGTACAGTAAAAACTATAAGCATAGTAGACTGCTAAAATTGAATTTATTCTTTAAAAAATTGGTAATTCATCAGTTTTCAGTTTAGGGGATATATGGAACATTTTCCAAAAATAACCATCATGACCCTCACTTTCAGAGGCACTTATTTACTTTCCTCTTCCCTAAAGTTTTAGTCAATGTCTGAAAGAAAATGCTTTAAAAATCAATACAAGTACTGAAAGTTATTCAATTCCTAATTTACGGATATTTCTGGAAGATAAAAAATAATGGAACTAAAATGGACAGAAACAACAAAGAAAAATGCACTATAAAAAGGCTGCTAAGACATTCAGAAGGCTTCTCAAGGGGCCCTAAAGAAAGGAGCTAACAGAATAAACATGGGGAAAAAATAAATATACTTATATGCCATGGTCCACAGTTCTGAAGAACTAGTGAAAGTAATAAATATGCTTTCTGAAAGAGTAAATGGAAGTCTCTCTTACTTAAAATAATTCAGCAGGTTGAAGAGGACAGACTAATAATTGAAATTTGTCGATATTTTCTTTTCCATTTATATTCTGCTTGCTTACTAATGAATACTCATTTCTTCATGCTCTGCTCTTGGCTGCCTTGTAACTGGTGCCTAAATTTGATAGCACATTTTGAGCAGCCTTTCATCGGCACTTTATGGTGAAATCTAGGCTTAGATTTTAGACTTCATATTTTATTTTTATTTTGTCTTTATATTTGTTTGTTTAAATAATGATGGATTGCTGAATTTTGCTATTTGGAATAGTTTTACTATTTACTGTACCAGTCACCATTAAGAGTCATGTAATTAAAAAAGTAATATTAACCCAACCTTTTTTTATTCATAACTGATATTAAATATGTTTTAAATATTAACACAATATTTTAGGAACCAATACCTATTCTTATAAAGTAGGAGTTTTCTGAAATTTATAAATTAATTTAAGCTTTTGAAATCTAGTGGAGTATTTTAAAAAGAAAGCCTGTATTTAATTCTAATGTGCACTGAAATGAAGGTTTAGAATCACTAATTCTGATCCATGGGATAAACTCACATTTTAAGTTTTAAAATACTTAGGAAAATGCAGTGTTAAATTGGTGGCAGTAAAATTACTGGGCAAACTGGCAGGAAAATTACAGAGTTGTCATCAAGGAAAAACTAGGTAAGGGCCAGGTAAAAAGATTTAAATTATCTAACAGCATCGGGTTCGCCAAAAGTTTCTCTTTTCTTTTCTTTTTTTTTTTTTTTGAGTTGGAGTCTCACTCTGTCGCCCAGACTGCTAGAGTGCAGTGACCGCTCCCGGCCATCACAGCCTTGACCTGCTGGGCTCTGGTGATCCTTTTGCCTCGGCCTTCCAAGTAGCTGGAACTACAGGCGTGCGCTACCATGCCTGGCTAGTTTTTTATTTATTTTAGAGATGAGGTCTCACCAAGTTGCCCAGGTGGGTCTCGAACCCGCGGGCTCAGGCAATCCACTCACCTCAGCCTCCCAGAGTGTGGGATTATAGGCCGAGCCACCGAGCCCAGCTGCCAAAAGTTTTTCTAAGTTTGGGTGTCCTTAAGATATAAACTAACTTCAGAAGGTAGTAATTTAAAATTATTATGAAAGTTGGACAGTTAAAGGAAGCAGCTAAATTATCTTTTTCTTTCTTTTAATTCCCCGAAAAAAGTATATTTTTAACCTATTATTCGGTGTTTAAATCTACTATAATGTGAACTCCATGAGGTCTCTAAGACTCCCAGGTTTTATCTACAAGACTCTTGGTCTTGTTTACTATTAAGTTCCCATGGCCTACAGCAGGGCCTGATGCAGCAGTCACTCTGTAAAAGTTCCTTGAGTGAATGGATGAAGATGTGAATGCTCTTTATAAAAGATTACCCAATTTATGAGGCTCTGTTTCTTCTTCCTCCTGTCACCCAGTCTTACCCATCATCTTTCCATCTGTAACCACATCGCCACCACCACCACAACAAAACCCTCTCTGCCTCTTATTGTATTAAAAAAGATAGTTTTCTCTATAATCTTTTATCATCTGTGATTCTCATTAAGTAGCCTTACAAGGCAATTCTGTATCTGTTGATTATGAATTTGTGTCTGCATATCTAACTAGAAGGCAGAATCTGTTTATTTTAGCAAACTTTATTTTATGCTTACACATTTAGGAATTTAGTATTTTATTCTTTTGATAATATAAAAACACATTTTCTTAATTACGCTGCCATTTGGAATGTTTAAAATCTTTTATTTAAAAGAAAAAACTATCCTTTATTTTTAGAGGTGTAAACATCAAACTATTGCATACTGTGTAGAAATGTTAAAAGAGATTCTTTTTAAAATGGGTTAAGAATGATCCTGTAGATGCTTAAGAATGTATTAATGACTGAAAATGATGTATGTCCCCCTGTGGTATATGAAGTTATGAGAAATGTTATCAGGAAGACTGAATAGTTACTACCGGGACCATAAAGGTTTTGCCCCGTGTATAGTATGATTTATATTAATGTACCAATCAATATTAAAAAGTCCTTTTCTTTTTTATTAAGGAAAGGATAGATATAGGAAAATTATAATATATTTCTTTTCAACTGGACAAAAGTATAGAAACTTTAAATAAAAAACACTTCATTGGGATGTTATTTAAATTGTTTGATTCCCTACTGGGCTTATCTGTTCAGGACATTCTCCCACCTAAACTGTCAGAACACTCATGCTCCTCTCCCTCCTTCCAACTCTGTGTCTTCTGTGCAGTCTGGGCCTGTAATACAACTTGGGCATCGATACCTGACATGGGTGCCCCACATCCCAGGCAGAATACTGAAGGACTCATCTGGAAAATGAGTTTCTCTGCATTTTCTTGCCATATGGTCCACTGAATTCTTCCTACTGAAATGAGTCCTCAGTGCCAGTGTCTTTCTGTTAGAGTACTCTCTGTGTGTGTTAGTGAGCAGCCACACTGGAGCTGATGAAGGAGAGACAAAAGGAAAAAAAAAACCTCTGGATTCTTTTAAAGTCACTTTAGTAGGCTTTAGTAAGACAATAACAGGCAAACCAAACTGTGTTACAAATCATGTGAGAAATGCTGACAAGAACTTGTAGTTTAAATGCCAGCCAGGGACAACTCAGCAAGAAAAGCAACTAGGCATGGTTCTCTTGGTCACTCGCAGCTCAGCCAGCACATGTCCCATGCTGGGTAAAGGCGGAGAAATGTTCAGAACCCTGCTATAGATGGTCACGCCAACTGGAGGAAGGCTTCTGACACCCAACATGGCAACTTGTCTTTTCTTAGAACAAGGTTTAAACAAGACCCAGTAATAAACTAAGACAGTTTAGAGCAAAAGGGATCCAGTGATACAATGGCAATCTTCTCCCCACCACGCTTCAGTTTTTCAGAAGCTTTTTTCCAAAATTTCTTTGAAAATCACTTTGTTTCTGATGTTAGGCCCTGAATATCACAAATTTTCCTTGGGTCTTTTCTGTGACAAGAATTGAAGTTACACAGAGTAAGTCATTCTCTTGACCACAGGGAGTCTAGAGTTCAAGAGGGAAAAGTTAGAGAAACAACCAACTGTGATAAGGGATGAGAGATTTGACAAAGGATTGCAGTGGAAATAGAGAATGAGGATGGCTCTGAATCGGGGTAGAGATTATGAACAAATGTGGAAGGAAGGTAGGGAAATCAGTCAGGATATTGCCAGAGGGACGTCATCCCAAGCAGAGATTGCAGGGGTGTGGAAGCAGAGAAGAAGAGGGCTGCCTGTAACTTGAAATCAGGGATGGCACTATGGAACATGAGAGTTTCTCCAGTCACCTCTGGCTCTTAGCTGGCCTCAGGAAACTTGGGGTTAGTTGTCTATAAGTTATAGTTCCCTCATCAATAAAATGGAGATAGACAATTGAGTATACTCTTATCCAAATCCTACTTATTTTTTTCTGTGTCATGCTCAGGTACACACTGTGCCATGATTCCTTTTCGGATTACTTAAAATGATCCCACACTAAAAAGTGAATTTCTGTAGCATAGATACTTGATCAGTTGTTCAGCATTGCACCTTGGGCAAATTGCTTGTCTCTCTTCAACTCCTGTATAATCACTATCCTTATTCTCAGGGAAGAAGGAAACTTGTGCTACATAGTTCCCAAAGGCGTAAATGGAACTGATAGTTAGAAATGATAAAAGTTTTTATTTTTGTTTTTAAATTTAAAAAGGCAAAAAACAAGCTAATAATCAAAATTGGAAGACAGTGAGTGACACTGGCTTCAAAGTAAGGAGGGAGCCCTCTATCATCAGGCAAGATAAATAACTTTTTTGCTCTTAATGAAAGCTTGGACTTTTTTACACACTGTCTTATATTGCCAACAATTTTACTAATAACCAGTTTGTAATTTATTAGATTAAATTGTAATTTGTAAATTGTCTTGGATTTCTTTTATACTCTATACAATGTAATATGACAAAACAGTTGCTCAGTTGATTTTTTTAATGCATTGAAAGTTGGATGGAACACACAATAAAGAAGAGATCACCAATAGCCTGTGTCATAACAGGGCTGTAACCTCTGGATCTAAAACCCAGCTAATCAAAAAATGTTCTGCAGACTACTACAAGCAGCACTTGAGAGCTTGTTAGAAAAGCAGCCTCTCAGTCTCACTCTAGACCTACTTTGACAGACCCTGCCCCAGGTGACAAGGTCCCCAGGTGACGTGGATGCACATGAACGTTTGAGAAACATTGCCATACAACTACATTTCGGGCGGTCTCTAAATGTGCTCACAGTGAGAGCTGCCAGCATCATCTGTTGAGAAATTTCAGTCTCCATCAGCTCTGGTAGTTTCTTAGGTATGTTCTGAGGAGCTATAACCATAGGCTGCTTTTTCCTTTTCCTTTTTTCTTTCCTCATATTCGCATAGCAACCTTAGGCAAGGAAATAAATATCTTAGAATGATTAAGCTTTATTCTCAGAAAAGCACTCTTACAGAAATGAAGATTGTAAATGTGTTAGGGACTCTATAGGAGAAATACAGTTCCCCTCAGGAGGTTATTGCATCAGGACACAGACCTCAGAGGGGTCTCTAGGAAGGCTTTCCCCTGTGATACCAGTGATACCATGCATAATCCCCTGTCACTAGATCCTGCAGGTCCGCTCTGGACTCAGTTATTGGTCCTGCTTCTCCTGAGCCCTGGGAGTCTAATGTGTTTCCCAAGGCTACCAGATGAGTATTGCTGGGGCTAGCTTGAGCTGCCAGGGCTTCTGCCACTGAATTCATTGTTTTACCTACTGTACTTCACTGCTTCTTGTGAAAGTAATAGATAAAAGCCAAATAGTTTATGTTTGCAAACTCTTACTCTACCGAACTACATTACCGTTGCTAAAAGTATAAAATGAGAATGACATGAGTTGTACCTTCAGTCTGGTCTCTTCATCTTTTAATAAACAGCCAAAAGGAAGTTATCAGGACAGAGTAGAAGTAGAAGTCTACATAATAATTACTACTTACTAAGTGCCTGTGTTAGGCCAGCCATTTTACATACCCTGAGTGTAAACCTCACAAGTGTTCTTCAAGATATTATTAATCCAGTTTTGCAGATGGGAAATTGAGGCTCAGAGATCAGGTGACAGAACTAAATTTGATTGGAACCCAAAGCATATACTTTATCATCACATCTTAAAACCTTGTATTAATCTATAAATGACATAGTTTCTGAATTATTAGTAACTTTTGCATTCAGTCAAACCATCATCCCCTTGACATGACTACTCACTATGAAAACCTTTTTAATTTTTTTTGTTTGTTTTTCCATATCTGAGTTTCGAGATCAGAAACCATGGTCACCCTGCTGAAAATGCAAACAGAACTATTACAGCCCATCCATTCATTTGCTTTTGAAACTTTCTGTGCAAATGTATTATCTTTCTGCCCCTCTGAGGCACTCATTCTAAGCAGTGTGCCATTCTATTGCTATTAATTTGAATCTATTAATACTTTTAAAGTAAAAAAAATCTCATTATCTGTGTAAATCTTATCTAACAGACACCTTTTCTCTTCTCATGCCCATGTTACCTGTCTAGGTGTTCACCTTTGCCCATAACATCACTTGTAGCACTCAGTGAATACTTTACAGTATGACAAGATTCTTGTGTTAGCATGTCACCTCCATCCTGCCTTTCTCCCTGCAGTGTCATCTAAAGCAATATTAATGCGATACTGCTTAATACCATTCCTGTGGAATTTCAACACTTAACACACATGTCTTCAAAGTATCTTTTATAGATAAGTATCCAGAACTACTATATCAAATGACTCATCTAAAATTGTTTAACAGATAATAATAGCTTTATATGATTCTGTACACCCAGTGGCACATAACAAACAAGGTCAGTGATTATGGGAAAGAAGTGGGAGCCTCTTGTATGTATAAATTTATTTCTTTCACCAAATTGAAAGACATAAATTTATGTATCCAAGAAGCATATTAAATATTTTGTGATCCATATAGTACCTTGGATGGCGATGTTGAATATTAAATAAGGAAGCAGGAAACCTTAATTAGTTTAAATGTGCACCAGGTAGGAGACACAGCACTAAGGAGTTAGATGTATTGTAACTACAAAGTACTCTCCTCTAATTACATTGATGATTTCCCTAGATATATTCTGGAGACACAAAGATGAGCAAAACGCTGCAGAAGTTATAGTATCTGTCAGTACAATTCAGAGTGATTGAAATTTGTGTAAACTCTTGATCTTTATTGATATTACATATTCTAAACATTTCATATGTTCTGTTTAATTTCCCCTCATGCTAACACTAAGAAGTGGTTTCTATATTTATCCCATCCATTTCACAATTGAGGAAACTGGCTTGGGAAGTCCATACTCTTGATTAGTTTTAATGTTCACTGGCAGGTAGATATTAAGCTAATAAGTGCATTAGGAATTGAATTCAGATCTGGTTCTGGCCACCACTTTTACTGTACCAATTTTTAAGGCCTAGTGTGAAAAAAAAAGCACCTAATTTAAAATATTTATAACAAGGATGATACGGGTTGCCTCCAGGTAAGGTTTACTTTTGAGAAAAAGTGTAATTATTTTATTTTGTTGTTTCGGACTTCTTGTATTAAGATTAGGTTAAACTGCCAATACCACATATATGCGTTAGATTATATATTTCCCTTCTCTCCCCACTTAAAAGCCTGTATAGCCACTCCACACTGCCATTTGGAGTCCCAGTTTCCTCTGTCTTGTAGCTACACTTTTTACTTTTTCTGAATTATCAGTAATTTTTGTATTTGTTCATTCAAGCCATCATTCTCATGACATGATCACTCATTATAAAACTTTTTAGTTTTTCGTTAAAAAAAAACTTGGCCGAGCTCGGTGGCTCAGCCTGTAATCCTGCACCTTTGGGAGGCTGAGGTGAGTGGATTGCCTGAGCCCGCGGGTTTGAGACCCGCCTGGGCAGTGAGACCTCATCTCTTCAATAAATAAAAAAAATCAGCCGGGTGTAGTAGCACGTGCCTGTAATTCCAGCTACTCGGAAGGCTGAGGCGGAAGGATCGCTGGAGCCCAGCGGGTCGAGGCTGCGGTGACCGGTAGCGGCCACTGCACTCCAGTCTGGGCGACCGAATGAGACTCCAACTCAAAAAAAAACCAAAACTTGTCACTTTTGACAAAGCCTGCTGCCCAACCATGTTCACATTGCACAGAAGGATAAGAAAAGCTTGAAAGAGGAAGGAGAAGGCCAACTGTGTGTAGCTTTAAAGAGCTTCCTGTAAATCTGACTCAGGGCTGATGTCTCACTGGCCAGAACCAGACCATAGGCCACACCCTTAGCTGCAAGAAAACTGCAAAACCAAGGTCTTTTAAAGTTTATGTACTTGATATTTTAGAACAGCTTTAGGTTTACAAAAAGTTTGTCAAGATAGTGCAGTTTTCATACACCCCCATGCTGTTTTTCTGAATTATTAACATCTTACATTAGTATGGCTCATATATTTCAATTAATAAGCCAATATTGACACATTCTTAACTATATTATTAACTACAATATCAATACAGTAATAACTACAGTCCATTTCATATCTCCTTAGTTTTTACCTAGTGTCCGTTTTGTGTTCCAGGTTCCCACATAATATTTAATCTTCCTGTCTCCTTAGGCTCTTCTGGGTTGTGACAGTTTATTGGACTTGCTTGTTTTCGATGATCTTGACAGTTTGAAGGACTATTTGTCGGGTTTTTTGTATGATGTCTCTCAATTGGGATTTGTCTCATATTTTTCTCATGAGTTGCTTGGGGTTATCGGTTTGGGGAATGAAAAACACATCACATCGTGTCATGTGTATGTTGCATCCACATGACTTACCATTGTTTATGTTACCTTGATAACGTGGCTGAGGTAGTTTTATCAGATTTCTTCACTGTAAAGTTACTCCTTTTTTCCCTGTAGATACTGTCTCCTTTGAAAGGAAGTCACTATGGAGAGCCCCCATTTTAAGAGTGGGGAAGTATATTTCACCTCCTGGTGGGTAGAAGACCTACAAAAAATATTTGGAAGATTCAATTATTTATATCAATGTGGACTCATGTATATTCATTTTCTCTGTTGGGTTACAATCCAGTACTACTGTATTTTGTTGATCAGATTATTTCAGCCTTGGCCGTTGGGAGTTCTTTCAGTTGACTTCTGTGTTCCTTTGACATACACCCATAATTTATAATTTTGTTTTTTTTATTTATTCATATATTATTTTTTGAGAGTTTTCTAACTTTCTGTCACTACAAGTCACTCCAGACTCATCTTGTGTACTCTGCATCCAGCCCTGGAATCAGTCATTTCTCCAAGGAGCTCTGGTTTCGTTTATTGGGGAGTGGTATTAGAAACTAAGACCTGGATGCTAGTTCTGCTAGTTGCTACTGGGATGTTCTTGCTTCTAGGCTTTCTCTACTGACAGAACAAGGACATGTATGTGTGTATACAAGCCCGTGGGTATGCACATATATATACCTATTTCTTTGTTTAACCACCTATATATATGGTGAACTAAATATGAGTTATCCCTTATTCTTATTTTTTACCATGTTGATCATTAATAGTCTCTTCACCTTGCTTATCTACAACCTCAACTCTGACATGAGAAACCTGGCACACTTCATCCATTTTTTTAATTGCTGAGGTCCAGCTTACATGTATAGAGATATCAGAATTGTTAACCAGGACCCACATGCTTTCCTGTAGGAAATAACTTTATAAATTAAAACAGTGCTTATATGCGCTCATTTCTAAATTTATTATTTTTTCTCCCAGTTCCTTCAGTAAGGTTATTTTCATATGTTTACAGCATAGCTAAAAATGTGACACATTGAGCATTCCATCCTGTGAATCCCGTTTCCTAAGTAATGTTCTGATGTTTTGTTTTGTTTGTTTATTTTACTTTGTATAGATTAAAATGTACTCTTTATGATATAAAATTCTTTGGCTTTTAACAGATGCTTTGTGTCACCTGTTCACCATCATTTAGGTGTCATACAGAATAGTTTCATCACCCTAAGATATTCCTTGTCCTATGTCCATTCAGTCCACCCTTCTCCCCTTAACCTGCGTCAACCACTGATATATATATATACACATATATACACATATATATAAAAATATATATGTGTATATATATATTTATGTATATATATGTATATGTATATATATGTGTATATATATATATATATTTTACCATCTCTCTAGTTTTGTCTTTTTAGTGTGTCATATATTTGAAATCATACAGTATGTCGCCTTTTCAGAGTGGCCTTCCTTCGCTTAGAAATATGCATTTAAGATTCACCTATGTCTTTTTGTGAACTGTTAGCTCATTTCTTCTTACTGAGAATCATTTCCTATTTCATGGTTATACCCTGGTTTGCTTATCCATCATCTATTGAAGGCATTTTGGTTGCTATGAATAAAGCTGCAGTAAACTTTCATATGCAGGTTTTTTTGGGTTTTTTTTTTTTTTTTTAATGTTGGCATAAGTTTTTAAGTTCGTTGAGCAAATACCTAGGCATACAATTGCTAGATTGTCTGGTGCAACTATTTAGCTTTATAACAAACTTCCTGTCTTTCTAAATGACTGTACTATTTTGCATGCCACATAGGAGTGAATGAGAGTTCCTGTTGTTCTACATCCTCATAACAATTAGTATACTTAGTTATTTTTTTTTTTATTTTAGGCATTTTAATGTGTGTGTGTGAAGTGATGTATCATTTTTTGTTTTCATTTGCAGTTCCCAAATGAAAATAATGCTGCACATCTTCTTGATTTTTTTGTTCTCTGTATGTCTTCTTTGGTAAACTGTCTGTTCAGGTATCTTTTCCCATTTTTAAATAGAGTTGTTTGGGTTTTTTTTTTTTTTCAGATCATTGAGTTTTACAAGTTTTTTGTGTATTTTGGATACAAATTCTTTGTCAGATAATGTTTTCTCATGTTTCTTACATAATGTTTGCGTATGTTTTCTTTCTTTCAGTGACTGTTTATTTATCTCAATAGTGCCTTGCTCAGAGCAGAAGTCTATAATTTTAATAATGTCCAAAAAAAATAACATCCAAGTTATTATTTTTTTCTTCAATAGACTTTTTTTGGGATATCGTATCTAAAAACTCATCACTAAACCAGTGTCATACAGATTTTCTTCTGGGTATTCTCCTACTAGTTGTATATTTTGTATTTGAATCTAAAATGCATTTTGAGTTAATTTTTGTGAAAGTTGTAAGATGTGTGTCTAGGTGTTTAAAGTTAGTGAGTTTTTGTATGCTTTTTTTTTTAACATGAATATTTAATTGGTCCTGCACTATTTGATGAAATGACTGCCATTTCTCCATTGAATTGGCTTTGATCCTTTGTCAATAATAAGTTGATTATATTTCAGAAGGTCAGTTTTTGTACTGTTTTGTTCCATTGATCTGTCTCTTTTCTTTCCTCAATACCATGCTGTCTTGATTATTATAGTTTTATAGTAAGTCTTAGAAGCAGAGATTGTGAATCTTCTAACATTTTATTTTTCAGTATTGTGTTTTCCATTCTGGATCCTTTGCCTTTTTATATGTATACTTTAGAATAAATATGTTTGTCAACCGGGCTCGGTCGATCAGCCTGTAATCCCGCCCCTTTGGGAGGCTGAGGTGAGTGAATTGCCTGAGGCCGCAGGTTCAAGACCCGCCTGGGTAGGCGAGACTTCATCTCTACAGTAAATCAAAAAATTAGCCGGGTGTGGTAGCACGCACCTGTAATTCTGGCTACTCGGAAGGCTGAGGCAGAAGGATTGCTGGAGCCCAGCAGG